>NC_030430.2:24042726-24100226 GCF_001660625.3 Ictalurus punctatus
CCTTCCTTCAACCTATCCCGTCGATTCGTTCCCTCGTATCATTCTTTTACTTCTTCCGCCCGCTCCTCCACCACCTTTTCTCCTTCTCCTTTTTTTCTCCCTTCTTCCCCTTTCACACTTACGCTCTCTCTATCCATTTTTCCTCTATTTCGTTTATTTTATTCTTTCCTTATTTCCTATACTTATTATGACTTTTAACCTTTACTTTCTTGCCTCTGTCCTCACTTTTTTCTCTCTTTCTCTGTTCCACCAAACCCTCCTCTATACTTTCTCCTTTCTTCTTTTTTCCCTTCTTTGGTTCCCTAGTTCCCTTCCTTCGCTTCTCTCAACTGTCCCTCTTTGCCTCACACACACGTTCTTTTTGTATCTCTTTCTATCTCTTTTTTTTCCCCACCACTTTGTTTCTTTTGATCTGTCCTTTATTATTTTATCATTTCCTCTCTTCTCTCTGTCCCTCCAGCTTTATATTTGTATGCCCCCTTTTCCTGTTCTCCCACCAGCAATCCTTCCCTTCTTTCTTCTTCTAACATTACTTCTAAATACTTCATTTTTCCCTCCTTCCTTTATATGATGATGATAATAATAATAATAATAATAATAATAATAATAATAATAATGATAAAAGCCACGAGCACTAACCTTTTGTACACACACACACACACGGTTGTTCCGCCACACCCCTGTGTCTTGCTCAATCCCAGTTAATTTACAATCGTAATATAATTTCAGATTATTGCTTTTTAACGGATCGTAGCCGTGTTTCGCGATCCCGACCCAGAACTCCCCAAACACTGCATATTACAGTGCTTGTGCTCTAACACACCTGACTCAGCTCGTAAAGAGTGTAATAATAACTTTATGAGCTGAGTCAGGTGTGTAAAAAAAAAAGGGCTACACTAAAATACACTGAGGGAGTCCCTCAGACTGGATCGAGTAAACAGTAAACCGATACTGCGATCTACACGAGCTCAGGATTACTGTTAGAAAGCTTCATGATCCACGTAGGGTGCTGATTGGTTAAGGTGAACACGAGGGGCGGGGCTAGGACTTATAGCTTTAATTACAACTCAATTCATTAAGAATGCAGTTAAATCACCCTCACTTGCTACAGCTGCTGTGATGTTAAATTATGTAGATCCTTGTTTTCCTATTAGATGCGGTTCCAAGTAGAACCCCGTTTTTTGGGTTCTCCGACCAACCCTCGAAGTACCATTGGAGAATGTTTTTTTTTTTTTTCTAAGCATGTATGTACTTACAGGGAAACGAGTGAGTTCTCCAAAACTCTGAATGATTGCTAATTAATCCCTTCCACTTTTCTTATGTTTTTACTTCCTCCGTTCATTCCTTCTTTCCTTTCCTGTAGTTCCTTCCCGTCTCTCAGCTTTCCTCCTTCATTCCTTCTGTCCTGTCGTTCGCCTTCATTCTTTCCTTCCTTTCTCTCCTTTCCTGTCTCTCACCTTTTCTCCTTCATTTCTTCTGCCTTCCTTCCTTCCTTGCTGCCGTTTTCGTCTTCCTTCCGTCTTTCATTTCTTCATATTTTCCAGCCTTCCTGTCATTCTTTCCTTCCGTTCTGTCTTGCTTCACCTTTCCTTCCTTGCTGTCTTTTGCATTCCTTCCTTCTTTCCTTCCTTCCCTCATTCCTTGCTGTTTTTGCCTCCCTCCCTCCCTTCCTTCCTTTTTCATTATTTCCTTCCTTCCTTCTATTTTCCGACCCCTCTTATAATCCTTTCTTCGACCTTCCACCCTTTCCTTTCTTTTCTGTATTTCTCCGTCCTTCCATCCTTCCTTCCTCGCTGTCTTTTGCATTCTTTCCTTCCTTCCTTCCTTCCTTCCTTCCTTCTATTTTCCAACCCTCTTATAATCCTTTCTTCGACCTTCCACCCTTTCCTTTCTTTTCTGTATTTCTCCTTCCTTCCATCCTTCCTTCCTCGCCGCATTTTGCATTCTTTCCTTCCTTCCGTCCTTCTATTTTCCGACCCCTCTCATAATCCTTTATTTGACCTTCCACCCCTTTATTTCTTTCCTGTCTTTCTCTTTACTTCCTTCCTTCCGTCCTCCCTCCCTTGCCATCTTTTGCATTCTTTCCTTCCTTCCTTCCTTCCATTTTCCAACCCTCTTATAATCATTTCTTCAAACCGTAAACCCCGATACTTCTTTTCTGTCTTTTTCCTTCCTTCCATCATTACTTCCTTCCTCCCTTCATTGCCGTCTCTTGCATTCTTTCCTTCCTTCCGTCCTTCTATTTTCCAACCCTCTTATAATAATCCTTTCTTTGACCTTCCACCCCTTCCTTTATTTTGTCCTTCCTTCCTTCCTTCCTTCCTTCCCTGTATGTATTAACTGGCTAAGCGTGTGCTACAAACTTACTGGTAGTTATTTTATACTTAATACCAACAACTGGTAGAAGTCTTTAATATTTAGATAAACTGTCTTGGTACTTGGGTCAGTCTTAAAAAAATAAAAATAAAGGATCACCGGTTCTCCAAGGGAACGTTGGACAAATAAGGTTTTTTAATCGTCCTTAAAGGGTCCCTTTCTGTCACATTACACTAAATCTGTGTGTAACTTACTCTCGGGAGGTTGTTTTAAATTCGAGTTCGGAAGTCTGTCTTTATTTTGTTTGGGATATTATCGATTATTTAAATCCGTAAACATGAGAAAAGCCATTAAAAATAACCTCCGACATATACAGAATAAAAAAAAAAATAAAATAAAATAAAAAAAACGCTGTAATGCGCTCAGTCTGCTTTGAGATAAAAGCTGGTCAGCTTTGAGCGATTCTGATCAAACCACCATTACACTCCTGTGAGGAATCCTATCTCCAGCTCACAGCTTATTTTCTCCAGCTGAAAGCCACATGGACAAGAAAATCCCTCAGTGTGCTTTATCACTCACTGCACCTGCACCGGCATTTAGGACAGAGTCACAGTGCATACACATGCTGGACTAAACTCTGAAGACACATTACCACACATGAATGACATCACACACACACACACACAGCCCCCAGAGATTGTTTTTAATGATCGAAGAAGTGCTAATGAGAAATCGGCTTTCTGCTAACCACGCTTCAGAGCTTCTGATTGAGTTTTATCAATTCCTCCACATTAGCTGTATCCTCTAGAGAAGAGTGGGAACCAAGCATGAACAAAATACCCTACGCAACATCAATTCTTCCTCACTCACACTCACACACGCACACACACACGCGCACACACACACGCACTAATTACCACTCCGACTCCTGCAGATTTTCGCTGCAAAGCTGACTTATTATGTTACACCCAAATGACTAACGAAGATTTGCGCATCAGTTTCAATCGCGCAGCCGTTTGATTGTTAATTTGTGCTCCGCGTTTTTTTTTTTTGTGTAAGAATAAAAAGCCAGGCGAGGCAAGGCGAAAGGCACAATAAAACCGAGATTCAAAGACAGTAGACTCGTCTGGCGGTTCGAATTAGCTTTAGCGCCGATTAAGGCCGGGACGCAGGGAGAAAAATAGATCAGACTTCTGAAGCTTTGTGAAAGAGAAGAAGAAGAAGAAGAAAGAAAGAAAAAAACAAAACAAAACGCCAGCACTGAGAAAGAGCCAAGAAGAAGAAGGCTCAAAAATGAAAGAATGAGAAAGATAGTTTCGCCAAGCGTCTGGCTTTGTAGCGTTGTTTGGCGTCTGAAGTTTGCGTGTTTAATTTTCCACTTCAGCTCCGAGGCTAGCGTGGCTTAGAAGTAATGGAAGTCTCTCGTACCAAAAAGTTTTTCAGTACAATTCTGCAAACTTGATGATGCGTGATTTACTGTCATCTTTAAATATGAACAAAACGTCACTGTGTAGCAAAAATGCTCTAATAGTATACGGCTCAAGCAAAAGGCCCCGCCTCCCAATCTGTATAGTATGTATTGTCAGCCGATGATAATATGGTTCCACTTGGAACTTAAAAAAGCAAATAGAGACTCTTCTTACCCTGATGAAAAATCCAGCTTGATCTGACCAGATACCACAACACAGGCAAATATGGTCGATTCTGGTAATGATCATAATCATAATCAAGTGATAAGGTAACTGGAAAATATGGTCTGCCAGTTTGACCATGCTATTTTATAAATAATATTATTAATAATAATAATAATAATAATAATAATAATAATAATAATAATAATAATAATAAACAGGACACTACCACTTCCTGCCAGCAGAGGTCATGATCTCCAGAATTCAAACACAACCTCTGCGATTGCACTTCCAGTCCACTGCCTTACTCTCTGGTGTATAAACATGAACAACGTCTTACCAAGTATTACGTTAGTGAAAGTCTGATTGTTTATGCTGTCTGATCTTTTGTCCGTTTTCTCAGATTTTTCCCTTTTTTTTGTATTAAAGCCTCCGTGTATAGATCCTACCTCTCTCTCAGAGTCCGATACGTTACACTTATATTAGTAGTTAGCCTTGTAGCTTCAGTCCAAAGCATCCTGGCTTACTGTATACATTGTTGAAGGGTCTACCAGTGGCTTCTCTGGCAATCTTATAAACTCTAGAGCCTTCTTTCACATCGGTAGCATTTATTTATTTATTATACGTTAGACGACACAAGGTCGTGTTAGATGCTAGTCGGCCTATTTCCTATCCTTTGGCCTATTTCCAGTTTCTACAGTTCAACGGCAACGCGTACTGTACCAAGCTACAGACATTTGTTAAAGCGCTTTTTTTTTTTTTTTAAAGCACAGATCGGAACGTCTTCCTGCTAAAAATAAGATGCCGGGCCCATTTTGACCACAAATCAAATACTGTGGTGTCAGAATTAGCCAAAAACAACATCTGTTCTTTGCAATCTCTGCTGTCTGTCTGACAGACTTGACATGTTTGATGTATGCAACTAAAACGACAAAAACAACTGTTCTGTTCTACATTTAAGAGTAAAAAAGAACCTTCCGTCACTTGTGTTGGTAGTCACCGCATCGCTTCATGTCTAATTTGCATAACTCTGCTCATTGTAGATCAAGTGACTGTAGACTGAACGACTTCCGGTTGTTTTGTCCTGTAGAATCACTTCCAGTATTCAAAATTTAAAAAAAAAACCAACAAAAACTTCATTTTTAATAGTCATGAGGCATTTCTCAGCACTTCCTGTAGCATTTGTTTCTACTATTCCCGACTAGACCCGACTCTAACTCCTCTCGGCGTCCAGCTATGGCTCGGATGTCATTTGTTTTGTCCGGGGTACTGAAGGTCAGCAGCAGGGGACGAACTTGACCAGACAGAGAAACAGACATAGATTGATTCATGGAAGTAGAGAGTGAGGCGAAAACAACGAGCATGGGGACACGTCCTTAGCTTTAGTATCTATCTATCTATCTTTCTCTTTCATAGATTCTGTCTCTGAGCATCAGCTCATCTCTCGAAGATAAAGTTCGTTCTGCTCACGTCTTCCATCCATTCACGAGCTGTGAACCGCGTCGGGAGTGTCCGAGCAGGACCAGTAAGGGCTCTCTGACATCTGCAGTCAGTTTGAATTGAACCCTGGTGTGTTGTCCTTCTCAGTGAGGTTCTTACGCAGGTGAGAACATAACTGGTCTGGTTGTTTTGGAAACTGTCTGAGGAAGGTGATCTCTAAATGAACTCTAGCACAGTCCTAATGCAATGAGAAGGTGATTTGAGTCTGAATCAACTCGGCTGCTGGATCTGGGTGGGCGTGGTGGCTTAGTGGTTAGCATATTTGACTTGCAACTCCGGTTTGGGGGGTTTGAATCCCGCCTACGCCCTGTGCGTGCATGGAGCATGTTCTCCCTGTGCTTCGGGGGTTCCTTCCGGGTAGTCCGGTTTCCTCCCCCAGTCCAGGCTAATTGCCATTTCCAAATTGTCCTTAGTGTGTGCGAACCGCATCCAGGGTGTCCCCCGCCCTGTGCCGTTAGCTCCAAGCTCCACGTGACCCTGTTTAGGATAGGCGGCAAGGGAAAGAGATGGACAGATGGAATCCGAAGCTGGCAAGACTGATTTACTTAGATTTCCTTGAGATTTTTTCGAATCGGCTTATGTTCAAGTTGGTAGTTGGTTTAAAACAAATACATGCTCGTCAAATTGATCGTTTTCTCCACTTGAAAAGAAAGTATTTATCTAAAGTGCCTCTTTTTTTCCCCCCTCTAAATGCGTCTCACGGAGGACTTGTCCCGATTCGATCGGCGTCAAATTATAATATCACCACTTACAGCCTCATACCGTCATGGGTTCAAAGCGAAATGTCTGAAACCATAGAAATGTTTCTCTTTTTGCACAGATCAAACATTGCGCCGAGGGTTTTCAGAGCGCTAATTTGCAAACTCATTTTCTCTTAACGTTACTCCTGATGAGATGCACAGCAGTATGAATACTATTCTCAAACACCCTCCCACACGCACACACACAGCTATGTGAAAGAGAATGTTTGAAATGCATTGCAAATCAGGCTGGTTCATCAAAAGGTCAGATTTAAATTCAACTTAATAAAATGTCAGTAAATAGGTCCGGGATGCGTACAGTATGTACGTTTTAGCAGTTGCAGTGCAGTGACTACACTGACGATCCTGGCATCGTCAAGAAAAGCGTGAAAAGCATGCCTGGCATCGATATGCATCGGCTGTGTCTCATTCTAGCCGAGTGGAGGCTAGATGACAGGAATCTGGTTCTATCGATCAAAGTAGCAACAAAAGACAGTATCATGTCCGTCACTGCAAAGACAGCCAGTATTCCATTGACAAAACGGTACAAGCAAAGCTACCCCGCAATTACCGCTACAAAACCGTGCCAACAATCCAAACGTTTCAAAGGAGGACAATGATCAGGTCTCCTGGTGTCATTTTAACCACATAAATAAGCATGACAAATCGATGGGATCTCACAACCGGAAGTTCAGAATAGCGTATTTATGGCCTGACTGCATCGATGTAAAGACCATGGCTTAGTTTACCATGATCACTGTAGAACGTAAGATCGAGAAAGTGTTCAAGATCATCCATACCCTACCTTTTAACAACGATCTTTGTTTGTAGAAATCTCATCCTCGATTGGTTAAGGTTAGAATGTGGGGTCAAGGAACGCAGAATAGACCGACGTATTACAGGCATCATATACGTCGGACCTGAAACTACATCCAAGCTCTAAAGTTACAAGTCCAAGTTTTATCCAATCCATTTTGCTGTTCTCAGCCTTCAAAATCTGTTCAGTTCCAGCACCAAGATACTACTGATCCGGAACCAGAACCCTGCAATGGCAGAGCTTAGAGGTGATTTGACTGATGGAATCATTCAATTTTTACACGAATCCGCCATGCCATACTGTACTGTACTGTAAGCATGTGACAGGAAGCAGAACCCAAGACAGCAGTAGTTGTGAATGCTCCCCCTAAGAGTGATTACTGGAACTTGCACCTTGTTTAGACAGGCTTTTGATGCTTGTACCTACATCTTCACTGCAGAAGTGCTCGAGTCTTCCTTTGTGGAGGCAGTGTGTATAGTAGACATTGTTAACTTTAGCAGTTTCACAAACTTTTGCAGCTTGTTTGCCTCAGGTATTCTGGCAATCTTCTTTTTTTTTTTGTCCTCCAGACTCGGTTTGATCCTTCTTTAGCTGTGCTGCCAAATCTATTCAGTTAAGTACTATGGTAGAGAACTGGTAGAGAAAGTGGTCAAGAGTCCAGATCACCCTACCATTTAACAATGATCTTTGCTTTTGGAAAACCCCAAAAACCCCAAAAACTTTCCATAGTTAAGGTTAGCGTGGGGTCTCAAAGGATCCATCGACATGCAGGATAGGCCAGAATAATTTGGTCAACAATGTGGATTTTGTTGTAGGTCCAAAGATCATAGATGCCAGACCTGACACCACCCCAGGGTTCCAACTTTACCAGTACTCATTTCCAGTTTTTAAGCACAAACTGCAAACAAGCCCAATCAGCAAAAATGTAATCTGTTCCAGCACGAAAGTACTGCTGGTCTGGAACCAGTGCTGGAGGTGGTGGTGGTGGTGGTTCAAAAAAACAGTAAACTGTTCCACAAACATGTCATGCCACTCCACACCAGCAGGCTGCACCCTAGGCCAGGAAGTGAAGGAGAACCCAGGAAGTTAGCAGTGTGTGAGGTTCATCCTAGCTATTAGAACTTATTCCAGACTACTTCCCGACTTTTTTGATTGGTGACACTACTATGGGAATGCCAAGCCTGCTCTGTGCTTCACCTAAAACACTTTTTGAAGTTGATCTACATTGTTTGCCCTGCAGTGAGTTTTGTTCAACAAAACATCTCACTTTGACTATAGTTCCTTTTCATAAGAATTATATAGAGCAGACCTGACACTGATTCTTGGTTCCACACCAGGACTATCTTGGTACTGGAACACGATAGCTAAGAGCTGCCTGCAAGTAGTACGACTGAAGATCCCTCCCAAATCCGGGAATTATATAGAGCGGACCATGTCCCAACTCCTGCCTTCACAGATTCTTCCAGACCAGGAGCATTTCGGTGCTAGGACCAAATGGGTTTTACGAGCGAAGAACCATCTATTTTTCTCATTTGAAAAACACAGAACAGATACCACCAGTACCATGCGATTAAAAAAAAAATAAAAGAGCATTATATGCATCTTGGGATTTGCACCACTCTAGTATTCACATGAAATTCTGCTAAATTGCTTTTGTGTTAAAATCCCTACGCATTTGCTGTTAGATCAGACATTTGTCCTTCCATCACCTCCAGAATGTTTGGGTGGCATTCAAGATCCGTTTTCCATCTCGGATGTCAGATACGCAGGACGAGAGAGCCATTTGTCACTGATGAGTGATATCAAAACCTCCCAGAGGACCCAGGTATGGAGGTAGGAGGTTAGAGACCTCAGCTTTAGGGGTGTGTGGTAAAAAGAAAGGCCGAGACAGATGAGTTTCTAAACTGTCAGCTAATTTATCATACAGCCTCCGCGGATCTGGAGGAGCGGAGTGGTATCGACAAGTTGTAAAAGTCCAGAGTGAAAGCCACTACCTTTAAAGCCCTTAGCAAGCAATGCTAAAACAGATGGATGCCTTTGAAAGCCAGCTAACACACACATACTCGAGGAAACTAAGAGGGGGTCCAGAGGGACCTGAGAGCCTGCTGAGTGAAGACAAACCTGCCAGATGCATCACGCCGAGTTCCCTGAGGAAAAAACGCACACACTCACACACACTCCAAACCCAAGCCGGTTTGACAGTGTGTTGGGTATCGCAATATGGATAATTACTGCAGTGTTAAAAAAAGGACAAGGCCATACGGAAAGGGTGGATAGGGAGAGTTCGGGGACAAAGAGGGGTGGAGGGGAGACAAAGTGATGAAGTGGGACGAGAGAAAAAATAAAAGAGAGCAGTGGACAGAAGGAGAGTGGGGAGGCGGAGGGTAGGGGAAATAAATTAGCGGCGACCGCACCATCCTGTGACAGGTGCTGTTAATGAGAATGTGGTCAGGAATGTTCTTGGAAGGCAAAAAAAAAAAAAAAAGAGGAGAGACAAACAGGCCCTGATCATCTGGTCAGTCCAGGAGAAAGAGAGAAAGAGGAACCGGGGAGTCCGTAGCAAGGAGCTCTTTAAAATTGAGCAGGCAGGGGGTAAATAGAGGGCATGCGAATGAAGTAGAGTGGTCAAAATCCCACATAGGGAGGATGGAAGAACATATAAACAGAGAAAAACTGTTATTTGAAGAAGAAGAAAAAAAAGCAGAAATTGGTGATGGGTATAACAGCCTTGAAACTGAGCACAGGCTGTCCATTGTGAGCAGCGGATGTCCAAAATTGTACAAAATAATAGCGAAAAAACAGAGATTGCAAAATAACTGTAGGGACTGGGATATATTGCTGTAACAACATCGGCCGGCATTTAAACCGAAACCTTTCTGAGTTAAAAAAACAAAACAAAAACAAAGTGAAACGAATATTTAATACATCAACTAATACTTTCATTCATCAATACTTCAGCGTACCAATGTACCAATGATTTCAGCTGGTGATGCGACGTTCCTCCCATTCGGGCAGCCGAACGCCCGCGGCAAACTGTGTCGAATTATAATGAGACTTTTCTTTGAATAACTTTTTCATTATTATTTGTTTAAAATGGCGGGAAAAAAATGAAAAACTTTGGAGAGAAAAAAACAAAAAACAAATCTACCTGACTTCATGTTTAGCAAAAGAGCTGCTAGAGCTCATCAATCCACTAAATGACCTAACTTTCATGTGCTGACAAAATGAAATTTCTTAAATGTTAAATCTATCATACCTTGCTAAGCTACGTTTCGATGCCCCTTGCAGACGCTAGCAGAATTTTATAAAGGGAGCCAAAATGGAGTGCAGTAGTGCGATAATAAGTTGCAGTAATTCAAAGTCTGAGCCTTCAGGCTTTAATAAAGCTGGAAATATCAAACTCGCATACCATATCACGTCACGCATCACTGTGCCTGAAGGCGGTACAGCCGAAGACCCGACCCCAAACCGGGCATTATGTAGAGCAGGCCTGATGCTGCCCCCGAGTTCTGCCTTCAGAGATTTCCTCCAGACTAGGTGCTCTTGGTCGTAGAACCAACCGGACATTCGTGGTGTAATACGGCCAAAGACTCAACCCTAAATTTACAGGTTATATAGAGTCCCAGGCATCGTTATATAGATGACAGTAACTAAAACGAGAGTTTATTAGGACAGAATTCTCCCAAAAAGCCACAATTCTTGTAGGACCTTTAAACTCTTATTAGGACATAACTGGACATTTTGGAATACCAACAAATAGAAAACACCAAATACCATTAAAAACCATTACAAACCCAACAGGAACCACCGGTAATATCCTACCATTTTAGCCAGAAGGCTAACGAAGCGATAGTCGATGGTTTCCCCAGAGGCTCGATCGACTTCTACTGCAGTCCAGTCAGAAGGTGCTCAAGACCAAGTTTCTCCTAGTGGGATTTGGAGAAAAGACTAAAGCCGGCCAGACTTCAAACTGCAACAGCTCCATGAGCAAGTGGCATAGCAAGGATAAGCGCTGAACCTTGCAGGTGTCTTTGATTGATGCCACTTAGCAGAACAACGCTAGCTAGTCTTAATTACTTTCAGCCTAGTAATCACACAAAACCATCATCATAATTGAGAACTCAGATCATAAAAAAGCCACCTATTAAGTCACGTCAGGGTTGAAAGTTCTTTTCTTGTCTCTGGATGAACAGCATGATTATTTATACAGCGCTAGCTGGCTAGCACATGCATGCAGGTGTGCAAAAAAGCTAGCCAACTTGGCACGGCATGATTCATCTCCACCAGGATTAGCGCTTCGCTGCCAGCTGGCTTCGCCGGCTTTAGTAAATTAAAAACCTGTGTTGAGAAGCTTTAAAAGCGGCTAGAAGAGCATCGCTCCGCGGCATTACGATCGTTTCCCAACACAAAACTCCCAAAAGCTCATGATAATCTGTTTAGCTAATCCCACTGCGGCTTAACAGCCACGAAAGGTGCGGAGCGAGAAGTTTCCAGAATCTGAAGACGCGAGTTTTGGGTTTGGATGAACTCCTGTCTGTCACGTTTCAGAAGAAAGGAGGCATCAGAACATTTACCCATCATCAGACGCTAATGCTCCGGAGCACACCTGTCGAGGAGAAAGTGCGACAAGAAACAAGTTTGACGAGAGCACTTTCTCATGTTTGAGAAGTGATACTTTCTGGGATTGGCACGAGGAATGCCTAATGCTGCAACTCGCTGGAAATCTTTGAAGCTGGCGGAGTCGGTGGGTTTAGTGGACACTTTGTGTGGAAAAGTGATAAGCCGAAACTCAAACACGAGGACGGGAACAGGTGTCAGTGTGATCAAGGGACCTAGATATGATTTTACGGAGTAATAACATCGATGAGCTGACAACTCCGTGCACTTATGATGCATGGGAAATGTGATGAATGACAGAGTGAGTGACAGAAAAAAAGGAGGGGGGAGAAAGAGAGCGAGACAGTATTCGAAACGGAGACAGACAGAGAGAGAAAGAAAGGGATTTAAGTCGGACTTGGGAGGGTTTAGCGTTGAGGAATCCCAATCCAGATCACAAACCTGTAGAAACAATCTCGCATAGTATTCTGTGCAAAGTTATTAAAAATAAAAAACAAAAAAAAGCACATGTACGTAAGTATTCACAGCCTTTGCCATGACACTCAAAATTGAGCTCAGGTGCATCCTGTTTCCACTCATCATCCTTGAGATGTTTCTTCAGCTCGATTGGAGTCCACCTGTGGTAAATTCAGTTGATTGGACATGATTTGGAAAGGCACACTCCTGTCTATATAAGGTCGCACAGTTAACAATGCATGTCAGAGCACAAACAAAGCCATGAAGTCCAAGGAACTGTCTGTAGACCTCCGAGACAGGATTGTATCGAGGCCCAGATCTGGGGGAGGGTACAGAAACATTTCTGCAGCATTGAAGGTCCCAATGAGCACAGTGGCCTCCATCATCCGTAAATGGAAGAAGTCTGGAACCAGCAGGACTCTTCCGAGAGCTGGCCGCCCGGCCAAACTGAGCGATCGGGCAGAAGGGCCTTAGTCAGGGAGGTGACCAAAAACCTGATAGTCACTCTGACAGAGCTCCAGCATGTCTCTGTGGAGAGAGGAGAACCTTCCAGAAGGAAAGTCCACCTGGAGTTTGTCAAAAGGCACCTGAAGGACTCTCAGACAATGAGAAACAAAATTCTCACGTCTGATGAAACAAAGATTGAACTCTTTGGCCTGAATGGCAAGCGTCATGTCTGGAGGAAACCAGGCACCAGTCATCACCTGGCCAATACCAACCCAACAGTGAAGCATGGTGGTGGCAGCATCATACCGTGGGGATGTTTTTCAGCGGCAGGAACTGGGAGACTAATCAGGATCGAATGAAAGATGAATGCACCAATGTACAGAGACATCCTTGATGAAAACCTGCTCCAGACCGCTCTGGACCTCAGACTGGTGCGAAGGTTCATCTTCCAACAGACAACGACCCTAAGCACACAGCCAAGATTTCAAAGGAGTGGCTACAGGACAACTCTGTGAATGTCCTTGAGTGGCCCCGCCAGAGCATAGACTCGAACCTGAATGAACATCTCTGGAGAGATCTTAAATGGCTCTGCACCGACGCTCCCCATCCAACCTGATGGAGCTTGAGAGGTCCTGCAAAGAAGAATGGGACAAACTGCCCAAAAATAGCTGTGCCAAGCCTGTAGCATCATTCTCAACCAGACTTGAGGCTGTAATTGGTGCTAAAGGTACTTCAACAAAGTATTCAGCAAAGGCTGTGAATACTACGTACATGTGCTTATTTGTTTTTTTATTTTTAATAACTTTGCTACGATTTCAAACAAACTTCTTTCACGTTGTCATTATGGGGTATTGTTTGTAGAATTTTGAGGAAAATAATGAATTCAATCCATTTTGGAATAAGGCTGTAACATAACAAATACTTTCCGGACGCACCGAATATAGAAACGTGCTATATTTATCTAAGGAATTATTCATTATTATTATCCACTGAATCAAGTAATGAATGTTAATGATCACAGACTAAATGAACTGCACTGTTAATACTGCTTTTTGCTTCATCATGGGTATATCCGAATCGAGGGCAGAGGGTCCAACACAGCCCCCAACTAAAACTCTTTCCGAGAACCATCCGGGGGGATAGAAGACGCAGTTCTAAAGCAGGATGGTATAACAATAATAAACGGCTAGAATACTCTCCGAGTAAAGACTCTACTTAATGCTGTGCCTGCAGCCACTTCAGCCTTCTGAACTCTGGCAATTCACTTTTGAAGCCTCTAACTTTATATACTCTCAGTGTTAATGATGACGCCAAAAACCATTGTGTACCTAGAGTCTTCGTAGTGTGCCACCCTAACATTTTTACTGGCCCCATCTGGCTACCCCATAAAAAAAAATCCTGGAGGCGCCACTGCACGTAAATCACTTACTTTATGTGATCTTTACACGTGATTCGTTTATTTTCACGTTTATTTGTCATATATATAGAGAACAACGCAGTTCCAGGGCATAACATGGTGAAATGCACCTTCACGTGTTTTTACTCGTGAATGCAAACGAAAAGGACATACATTTGTTAATTGAAACATTTGTTTCCTCTTTAGTCAAATGTAAAGCCCTAAAAATGGAACAGGTCGGTTTTTAATGGAAAAAAAAAAACAAAACAAAACAAAACCTCACTAACACCAAGGACATCTCATAATGAATTCACTAATGAACCTCGCATTTATCTAAAACCGCGAGCCCACAGCGGTGAGCTGAATCCGGCTTAACGCCGGCACAACTAAACCCTTCATCTACCTCGCAATTAGCATTTAAGAGTAAATGAATCAGAGGAGACTCAGCTGGACACATTGGAGTGAGTCCTTCTCTCGCTGACTGCTCGGGTTAACACATGACACAAAGACGCAGCAAGGAACCGCCGCCTGCTAAAATGGCTAATGCGACCACACCGAAGACAAAAAAAAAAAAACAACCTGCAAGAGCCACTTTGTGCATGTCAAGGGGAATGATTTTGGAAACTTCGGAAGCTTTTAAAAGCAAATCCGAAGGACTGAATTATGGGTGTTCGACATGTCACAGTGGAGTATAGTAAATTCCGGATTGTAAGGAAACAAAGCATTGTTCAAATTCACCTTCTATTAATACAGTATGCTGCTGAGTGGATCATGGGTCTGGGCATCCCAACAGCCCCACTGTAGCACTAGTTAATCATATTTTTAATGATCAACTCCCAGGCATCTAAAATCCCTTTATATTAATATGAACTCGTTATTGCGAAAAATTATTAATGAATTGGAAAAATAGAACCAGTTTTTTTTTTAATATATATATATATATATATATATATATATATATATATATATATATATAAAAAACACTGGTTTAAGCTCCTCACCCTCATCATTTCAGGACTCCTGGTCATAACTTTTAAAATATCTCGAGAGCTAATTCCTGTTTCCAGACAATTCTCTTAAAATATATATATATATACACAGATCATTTGTTATCCTCACCACAGTCAGAGCATGCATTATTACATTTCCCCCCAGGCTTAAGGGTCAAATACGTGCAAAGGAGCTTATTGTTTTTGGCCTGTTTATTTTCCAACACTTTTACTTGCATGCTCCAAAACTCACAAATCTTGGCACAAAAACCTCTTTTTGACATTTTTCTCTGCGTCCAGTTGCACCAACGTGCACCAAATTTGGTAGGATTATGGGTCTTTAATTACTGTACATCCATTAACTCCACCCAAGAGGAAGTTAGCCATTTTGGATTTTGACAGGTACCAAACGTTTTAGTACACCCCCTACGTGAATCATCAGATTCAGATCAAATTTGGTCAAAGGTGTTGTTGATATCTTAAACCATGGCAAGGTGATCAATTATCATGTCACACAGTGCTAACAGGAAGTGTATCCGCATGTATATTCAGTGATGTGGCATAATAACATCGACATACCGGCAGTGGCTCATGAAACAGACAATGCTGCACCCTTGGTGCTTGGGCCCTCAAATCGCTGCTTTTAGCTACTGTAGATTTTGTCATTGTTTGTCATTTATTACTTCTATGTATTTTTCCCCCCACAATTTACATTATACTAGCATTATTATGTATCTGAAAAGGGAAGTGGTGGTGTGGTCAAATGATATTGGTCCAGGTTTAAAATAAAATGCAGATGAATTAACATACTCTGATTTAAGAGCACGGACTCTCCAAGGTACGCGCCACTGGCAGGTGCATAACAGTTGTTACGTGATGAACTTTCCATTTTGCCTCTTTTTCTGCTTAATACATACACACACACACACACACACACAGATGGAGCAATTCTCTTGAGGCTTCCGTGTGTATTGGTGTGTAGGTGGATGCTAATGGTGGCATATTTTCAGACAGAGGGTCATGTGGTGCATTAATGTGGTGGAAAAACAGAAATTTGGTCAACATGGTTCCTCAATTTCTGTTGTATTACTAAATTGCTATGCAACATTCTGATTGGTCAATTATAGAATAATGGGCGGGGTTAAATGTTCTTCACTTCAATAACGATTTCATGGTGAAGATTATACATTTTGCAGATCGAGTGTGTTTTGGAAGAGAGATTAAAAGAGTCCGGTGTGGCGCAGACGTCTTGAGTTGAACATAGTCTCACGCTTTCAAATAACAATTTACAGGTCTCATTTTGTATAAAGGAGTTAAGAAGAAGGTTACGGTTAGGGGCGGGGTTACTATCCATCCATCCATTTTCTGTACCGCTTATCCTACACAGGGCCCTCGGGGGACTACACAGGGAACTTGGGGCCCAAGGCGGGGGACACCCTGGACTCATTTACTCACTAAAGACAATTTAGAAATGCCAATCAGCCTACGACGTATGTCTTTGGACTGGGGGAGGAAACCAGAGTACCTGGAGAAACCCCCCCTCCCCTCCCCGAAGCACAGGGAGAACATGCAAACTCCACACACACAGGGTCGGAAGCGGGAATCGAACCCCCAATCCCCAATGTACGATACATGCTAGGTTCCTAAAGATTTGCCCCATTGTTATAAGATTGCAAAAGTGTCTTTCGGATGTTCGCCGATCAGATAGAGTATATCCTGTCCCCACTTTAAGAACCATGGGTGTAGATAATAGAGTACGACCTGACCATGACTAAAATAGGAAGTTAAAAAAAATGGAAAAAGAGATTAAATTCAACCCACCCTCAACAGTGTGGGCATGTCACAGTGGGATGTCACTAATTGTTCAGGGTAGAGGAGGTATCTGGCCAGAAAAGGTGCTAAGTGAAAGGCAGTGAGTGGCGTTAACCAGAAACAATTATGAACCATCTCCATTGCCTACTGTGTTTCCTCCCTGAGGCGTCTCACGCCCACATACTACACTCACATTCGTCTGCTGAATAAAAATAATTGCACCTGTTTTTCATCTCCTACAAGTGCACACACAAGCTGGAGCCATTGTTCTTGACTCGAGTTTGTCCTCTACGTAGCGAAGTAGTCGTTCCGTGTTAAAAAAAAAAAAGCTGCAACAATAGAAATATTTTCAGAGTTAAAACTTGAGAATAGAGCATCGTTAACATCAGCAGATTCATGAGATTCTTCGTACGCTGGCGTTTTCACCGAGGTTTGTAAAACCGTAGCACAAAAGAGAAACAATAGAAAGGAAGCGGTGGTGCTGAAGCGATGGAAAGCCCTGCTGGGAGCTGAAGCTTCATGATTTCACTGAACCAGACAGATGTTGGCATACGATAAAACCAGCATGCAACAGCAATTAATTAAAGCCCTGATGAAAACAGGAGCACGAGACAAAGCAGAACAAATTGGACTGAAAGGAAAAGCGTCATGCCAGGACTCGTTCAAACAAAAGTCAGATTGGAGGCAAAGGGGATGGGGGAGGGGAGGGGGGGGGGGGGGTTCTTCGGTTTTCGACTGCAATGCTTCACGTCTTTTCTAAGCGAGATAACGGTGTTTTATGTTTTGATTTGTATTCCGCCTGCAATTTTAAGATCCGCTGCCAGTCCATTTGATGACTTTGGAACAATCTTCAGTCTCAGGCCCTGTTCACATCGATACTGGTACTTTTGTAACTTTTGAAATTCTGTCTACACAAAGAGCATTTATAATAACACGCTCGTTCCGGTGCATTATTGTTTCTATAGTAACAACTGATATGGGGACTTGTATAGCAGACGCTTCACTTAATCTAAACCGATCAGCGATAACAGTAAAACCACCAGACTAATATTGTGTAGACTCGACTCGACAAGATCTCTGAAGGTGTGCTGTGGAATCTGTTACCAAGATGTTATCAGCAGATCCTTTAAGTCCGGTATGTTCCAAGGTCGGCCCTTCATGAATCTGACTCGTCTGTCCAGAACATCCTACAGATGCTTGATTGGATTGAGATCTGCGGACTTTGGAGGCCAAGTCAAGATCTTCTACTCTTTCTCATGTTCCTCAAACCGTTCCTGAACGATTCCTGCAGTGCGGTAGGTCTGTTATCCTGCTGAAAGGGGGAATAGCGTTGCCATGAAGGGGTGTACTTGGTCTGCAACAATGTTTAGGTAGGTGGTACGTGTCAAAGTAACATCCATGTGAATGCCAGGACCCAAGGCTTCCCAGCAGAACGTTGCCCAGAGCATCACACTGCCTTTTTCACACTCAATTTATACTACAGTAGTTCTTCCTGACGGGATAGCCTTCAATCCGCAAGCGCATAAGTGAGCCTTGGGCGCCCACGACTCTGTCGCCGGCTCACCGGTTGTCCTTCATTGGACCACTTTTGGTAGGAACTAACCACTGCGTTCCAGGAACACCCCACAAGACCTGCCATTTTATAGATGCTTTGACCCGGTCATCTAACCATCACAATCTGGCAACTCACAAAGTCACACAGATCCTTACACTTGCCCATTTTTCCTGCTTCCAACACATCGACTTCGAGAACCGGCGGTTCGCTTGCTGTTCACTTGATAACACGACAAGGCTGCGCCTCATTAATTTAAAACGAGAGATTACATACGCTACGTTGTACGTTAGGACAGGAAATGAGTCGTTCTGTTTTCTTTCCACAACTATAAACGGATCACTGTGGTGACTTATTCATTAATAAATGTTTAAAAAATGTACTTGATGACAAATTGCTGCGCTATAAGAGGAATGAAAGATTTCGGGATGTTCGAATGGAAAAGAACAGCCTTCCCATTTGCATTAGATTGCATCACAGCGCCCAGGTACTGATTTTTTTTTTTTTTAAATAATAACACGCCCTGTTGTGTTTTATTCCTTATGTAAATTTTCGACTCACATGCTGATTACGATAAAGTATTTTAATCCGAGAGGGAATGTTAGCCGGACCATATAGGGCTGGTGTTATCAGCACTGCTGAAAAACCCCCCACTAGAAACCATCACAGAAATTCTAATGGTTTTACCTACAAATACCACTACAAACCAGCAGCTGTTGACCAGTAAAACCATTATCAGATGGTTTCCATTACACGTACTAATGACCTAGGTCCTTGATGATATCCACTAGACATAACATGCCACCAATAGAAGGAAACAAATTACCCACACAGACCATTACACTTTCCATTAAAACCAATACAATTCCCATTATAACCATTAAATCCATTACAAAGTTTTTTTTTTTGCCAACTAGTGACTCAACATGTAGCGAAACTAAGCGCTTCCGTACGTACGGCTGCCGTGTGAACGCGATGTTACACAACAGTCTGTAAAGATCATGAAATGTTCCCACTTTGCAAATGTGAGAACATTTTGACCATATGCTCGATCATAACCACGCTCTCTCGCTGTTGTTCCATCGCTCTGACGCACCGGGAGACCTCGCTCAGGGCGGGAAGCTGACAAAACGGCGTCATTAGCATCCTCCCACGCACACACACCCTTCATTCATCTCACAGGCTCCTCTGAGGTCTCAAGCATCTCTTGGAGAGTGTGAATAAGTAAGACGAGGGCGGATCTAAACAGCCGACATTTCTCTCTTCTGCCTTTTACGATAAGCTCGCTATTGTACAAACATCGCCGAACATATCATGTCGAATTGAATGAATCTGTTGACGCTAATGACTGAATTAGTCTTGCTATCCCTGTGCTATTGGAAATAGAGCTTGTTATTGCATGTATTTATTTATTTATTTATTGGGGCACGTACTAAACTCAAATGTTGTCAAGAACAATCTAGCTGTTTTCTCTGTGTAGCGTGTGGATACGGTCGCTAACAATGAGCAATTATTGTGATTCAGGATGCCTAGCGTGTAGGTGTGACGTCTCGGGGGGGAAAACGAAGCAGGTAACACGGATGATTTGTTGTTGTTGTTGTTGTTGTTGTTTTCTTGTTAATGCCACTCACTACTTTTCACTTAGTACCTTTTCTGGCTAAAGACCTGCTTTACCGTGAACAATTAGTGACACCCCGCTGTTATACTCCCACACACACCCACACACACACACACACGGTTGTAGTTTAGCTAACGCTAATCTCCTGTGGAAAACAAAACAAAACAGCACTCTCACAGGAATTCGACGATTTGACACGGTTTCATTTGCAAGCTACTCCTAGCAAGTACATCTCCGCTGCTAACCTCGCCGTCGAGTTCTGGATTCTGATCGGTCAGAAGGGGTCGATTAATTGAATAAACACTTAAATCTGTAACATTTTCAGACACTCCGGGACAGAAGAGTTTATGCTTCGTGGTTTCTTCTTCTTTCTTTCTTTCTTTCTTTTTTTTTTAGTGTACGAAGTTTAAGAGAGGAAAAGTTTAAGACAGGCTTATGACGGGCTTACGAGTGTTTATAGCTGCTGTGACGTACGCGCGAACTTATAAACAGGTAAAAACGTACGACGTGACGTTTGTTTGCTCAAGAGTAAATCGTTCGCTGTGGTGCAAGAGGAGTAAAACACTCTTTATCCTAAAAAAAAAAAGAAAAAAAAAAGAAAGAAAGAAAGAAAAGTGGAAAATGAAGACGTTTTTAAAGAGAAACAAAGATTTATGGATTTGTTTGTTTATTTATTTATTTAAATATCAACTGACAATAGTGGGTTAAGTATTCAAATAATAAAAGATTAAAAACGGGAGCTGGCTGATTTGATTGAATGATTAATTGAGCGATTAGTTAGTTAGCTAGTTGGTTTTGTTGGAGTTGGGACGGATTCCTGAACCAAGATATACTCAAAACCCTGATATTGGATTGTATGGTTATTACAGCGTGACATTTTTCATTCGTTCTGAGCTCTATACTTTTGTCATAACTTTTTATACATGAGCTGGTGTGAATTCGCGTGCATTTCTGAAGATGACACCGCGTTGTCTCGGCGCATGCTGTGAGATGGGCAAAGGACATGTGGCTGGGACGACAAACCTCACAGCCAGCCGACTGGCACTGCGGGCATCTGGGCTGGCAGCCCGATCTCAGCGTGCGGGGACTGAAATTTGTTTTATACAGGGCAGTGTGGTGCTGCTGCATTGCAGTGTACAGGAGCCAAGCCAGACATACACACACACACACAGACACACACACACACACACATAGATGAAGTTTTTTAACAATTTGAGGAAACATTAAGATGAAATTGCATGTGTGTGTGTGTGTGTGTGTGTGTGTGTGTGTGTGTGTGTGTTTCCATCTGCTGTTCGGTTGAATTCTCTGAAGAGGAAAAACCTGATGATGTCATCAAGACCACAACGCACGCTCACTACATGATGATTTATTCCCAACAATGTTTCCCTCCCAGCATGTATTTTCCTGTAATCTAACAGGAAGTCTAGACTACTAACTTCAATAAACTCCCAAAATAAAACTAAACACCTAATTGAAAAGATCATTTCTAATCTCTAAAGTGATCTTTAGAAAATATGCGTAATTATGGTAATGTAGTCAAATTTAGAGATTAAAAAAAAATGATCAAGATGGAAGATATAGGCAGAAGAAAATGAGTGGGAGGCGTGGCCTCTGTGCCTCTCAGTCTTAGTGAAGGAGGTGTGGCCTCTGTGCTTCTCAATCTTAGTGAAGGAGGTGTGGTCTCCGTGCCTCTCAATCTTAGTGAAGGAGGCGTGGCGTCTGTGCCTCGGTCTTAGTGAAGGAGGCGTGGTCTCTGTGACCCACAGTCTTAGTGAGGGAGGTGTGGCCTCTGTGCCTCTCAGTCTTAATGAAGGAGGCGTGGCCTCTATGCCTCTCAGTCTTAATGAAGGAGGCGTTGTCTCTGTGCCTCATAGTCTTAGTGAAGGAGGCGTGGCCTCTGTGCCTCTCAGTCCTAATGAAGTATTAACACTTGAAGACAGAGATGAAGTGGGAGACAGGTTCTCTATGGCTGTCTCAAAGCTGCTTTAAAAATGAATGACAAAGCATACGTGTTTAGGAGAGGTGGTCGGTGCCTGTGTGTGTGTGTGTGTGTGTGTGTGTGTGTAAGAAAAGACTGAGAAAAATGAAGTGTAAGAGAAGAATTGGATGCAATTAAAAGATGGGGTCAGGGAGCGGCGAGCAGTGATTAATACGCCTCTCTGGTAAAGAGCTTTCACAGAAGGAGAGAGGGATAATAGAGGCAGGGCAGCTCCACAGAGACACACTCCTCCGCCTGCCTCTCTTCTCACTTCATTCTCCTGTTTTCTCTCAGTCTCTCTCGTGTCTTAGTGCATCTCAACTACAGTCACTAATGAGCTCTGTATCACCTCTTATTACAGCTAGGGGGCAGGAGAGAGGATCAAACACACCACAGAACACCACAGAACATCCAGAAGTGCACACACACACACACACACACACACACACTCACAGCATGCCATATCTATTACAGGGTAATAAGTATGTAATAATGAGTAAAATAATAATAAGTAAAAACAATAAAATAAGTTTGCAGAGTATATCTTTTGTATTTGACATTATAACCCATTTTATTATATATATATATATATATATATATATATATATATATATATATATATATATATATATATATACACACACACACATATATATATATATATATATATATATATATATATATATATATATATATATATATATATATAAAATATATTACGATATGATCTAAAAAAAAATTCAGATGCCCTAAACAGACCCCTTGAATCCTCTTAATTTTAATACTGATTTATTTATTATGAATTACTCATAATTAACAACAACAACAACAACAACAACAACTAAATATGATCAGTTCTAAAGATAGCACTTTCGTTCCCAGATAAAAGCCAACTCCGACAGCCGGCGAATCCTTTTAACTGTAGAAATTTTCAACAAATTGTTCATTATTTATTTAACATATGTACTGCTATTTATATATTTATTTATTCGTTCATTCATTTATTAGTTAAATATAATTATTAATTAATTGCTGATATAAATGCAAATATATATATATATATATATATATATATATATATATATATATATATATATATATATATATATTTTTTTTTTTTACAAATAACATCTGGCATTATAACTGCCTCCAATGTTTGTTTGTTTGTGTGGTTGTTTTTATTTTTTTTTTCCCAGATGCCCTAAACAGCTGTTTTAATGTATTAATTGTTTAAAGTTGTTTTATCTGT
Organism: Ictalurus punctatus; assembly: GCF_001660625.3. Taxonomy (NCBI): domain Eukaryota; kingdom Metazoa; phylum Chordata; class Actinopteri; order Siluriformes; family Ictaluridae; genus Ictalurus; species Ictalurus punctatus. The sequence goes on from NC_030430.2 coordinate 24,065,848, forward strand.
ATTTATGATGAACTATTATTTAATCATGATTAATAATAAATAAATCATTATCTGCTATTAATATTCGCTTCATTGTGATGCATTTTAATCATAATGGCTCGGTGTAACTGATCCGAGTCGTTTAGAACTCCGCAGTGGCTCACAGCCGATCCAGAGTCCTCTCTGAGCGCTGCAGGTCAAAGGTTAAGGGCTTTTTTGCGCTGTGTTTTTACCCCACAGTGTCTACTCGGACAGTTCTGGGATTTGAAGTGATAACCTCCCGGTCTCTAGCGCTGAACCTTATCCGCTGAGCTCCCGCCGCCCACAGCAAGTTCACACTCCGAGTTTGCGAGTGGCCAAAAGTTGTACGGTCAGGTAAAATCGATACCCGCTGCCTAACAGGAGGCAGGCGAGCCGCTGCGTGACCGGGTCACAGACTGGAGAAAAAAAACTGTGTATAATTCATGAATAATTGAAGAGTACATCGAGACCAGTTGGCCGGCGGTGAATTGAAGCGAACCGCTTCGCAGGAAGTACAGCATCAATCCGGTCTTCTATATCTAGAACATCTATAATTCACATCACAAACAGCTAAGGGGCTGTTTTTTAATCGCCGATCGCATCTCCAAGCCGAGCTGCGCTCCGTAAACGACCCGCTGGTGAACAACTAACTCCACCTCTGCTTCAAAACCGCGAAGAGTAAACCGTTCTGTCTCGTGTGGTCGGGAGAAAATAATCAACAACCTGACAGCACGGTGTGGTGTGATGAAGCGGCGTTACCACGGTTACCGACCCGGACGTGGGTTACTTCCCGGCGACGGCACTTCTTCGACCAAAGCCAGCTAGCAACGATCGCAAACGTAGCCTACTCGTCATGCTTTTTACGGGTAATATTGTGGGACATTAATAACGATGCCTTTGAATGCCCATATGAACATTCACACACACACACACACACACACACTCATACCGTAAATGTCTGTTTTTCCTGCATTATATCTTATTATTCTTCTTTTTTTTTTTCAATTTTACAAAATAAAACAGTGAAACTTAATAAACCCGAGTTGAACAGGAAGCAGGAAGTGATTGAGGATATCGCCATGACGAACAACACCGGAATCAATTAACCGAATACGGTACATTGATGCGTTTATTAGTGTGTGTGTGTGTGTGTGTGTGTACTTAGTCTCCAATCATCTTGCTGAAGAATCACTAACAACTGATGCAAGATGTCACACACACACACACACACACACACTTAGTTTCCGTATGTCTCATATTCTTTCACACTCTCAACTCATTTCATTTCTAAGAGCTGAAAATGGAAAACACAGCAGTGTGTGTGTGTGTGTGTGTGTGTGTGTGAGAGGGAGAGAGGGAGAGAAAAGGTGAAAAGCAGGTGAAAAGCTGGTCACATGACCCCATTAAGGGAACGACTGACAAGTTCTAACGGCGCTAAGCGGAAACTCAAGGTGCCATAGACGGCTAATTAGGGCGATGCTCTCACCTTTGCCCTCTGAGACACGGTGCTTCGGCTCACAAACAACACCCCCCCCCACACACACACACACACACACACGCCGACACACACACTTGAAATGTATCGCTATGGAAACCCACAGTTCACACTGTGCTGTTTACTTGCACTCGGTTGTTTTCGGATCCAAACTCAGTGGCACCTCTTTGCCATGGTTCATCACCACAGTGCCAACACACACACACACACACACACATGCGCACGCACACACACGCACACACACACGCACATGTCAAAACAAACAATTTGTTAATTACAAGCAGCTGTGGAACTGTTAAAGCTTAACGCAGAAGGCAAACTGTTGATACAAACTGCAGCACATGGGGATAAATGAATTTATTAATGATATGACAACCACGAAACACTCAGTGTCATGCGGTTATAGGAAAACAATCAACGACGGGGTGGTGTGATGGCGCGGCGTCACCGCTAGCATCCTGGCGTTGATTATTTTCTAATGACGGCATGCACTGAAGTGTATATTATCCCTCGTTTCCCACGGCAACGTGTATTTTTTTTCTTCATTAAAGAACAACACATCATATATTGTTCTTTTTTTTTTTTTATCCATTTCTAATTACATTTAACATTCTGGAACATCCACGAAACAAGTTCGTTCGCGTTACGCAGAAGTCCGTGTGTACTGCGAGTTACTTTAGGAACGATATAGAGTAGGTAATGCTAAGGATACAAGTGCGTGAATATAAACCTGGGAATTTCTGACCAATCAGAATCCAGAATTCAACAGCGCTCTAGTACAAAGTCACCTGTATGGCTGGTTGATGGGATAAAATGGGCAATAAGTGTAGCACTACAAGGTCACTGTCACTTTAGTGTGTGTGTTCTCATTGACACTCTCAGGGCTGATATTCAGGGTCTGTCTATAGGAGCAAAAATTAAATCTGGGGGAAGTAAATAAATAAATAAATAAATAAATAAATAGAAGCCAGGGTCGGTTTGAAAGCAATGGAGCATTATTTCGGTAATCCAAGAGGAGTCATTAGAGTCGAGTCTGCAGGGAAGGTCACTCTCAATGACTAAACCTTCCAAACATGCACCATTTAGCAGCCCACACACCTCTGAAAGAACCAGAACAACAAATCCTGACCTTAATATCGGACATTTCTGTCTCGCAATCTTTATTCACTCAGATGTACCGTAATACTCAAGGCAGAAAAATGCCATTCGTACACTTGCACTCACTTCATTAGGAGCATCTGTACGTTAAAGCGCACCTATTATGGATTTGAAACGTGCCTAATTTAGGCACAATAGATTTACACACATCCGAGGTGAAGAAACACTTTAACGTGCTCGTAATTTAAACTGCAGCGTGACCTTTTTTCTCCCCAGTGACTCCCCAAACGACTCGTTAAATGATTCGTTCTAAGGGATTCGTTCTAAACAACTCCTTTGAGAGAGCATACTCTGCTCTGATTGGTCAGGCGTCCCAGTCTGTCGTGATTGGTCTAGCGCTGTCAGCGAGCGGCCGATGAAGACCGGCGGGGGTTTTTTTTTTTTACGTAGGTTCGTACAGGAAGTAGAGTCTGGAATCACGAACGAGTCGATTCAGCTGTTCGGAATCGGTTCATTCTTTTGGGAGTCGATAACTCCGTTTGTCGTGCGCTTTGAATTTTGAAACCGCGCAGACTTTTTACATTCACAAGCAGCTACGTATATCACACGCTACGTGAACGGGAATATCTGAAAGAGCATAATAGGTGCACATCTCAGTGATCTCAGTGACAGTTGCTGGTATTTCAGAAACTGCTGAGCTCTTGGGATTTTCACGCGGAATAATCTAGACTTCACACAGAATGAGCTAAGAGGAAAGCTACACTAACTCAGCAACTAACTGAGCAGAAAAGCATCTCGGAACGTCCAAACTCGAGGCAGAAGACCACGTCGGGTTCCGGTCGTGTCAGCCGAGAACAGGAATCTACGATCTACCGGACAGACGTTTGGAAGATTCGGACCGAGTATATCGGAAAGCTATACGTGGACATTTCACGATGGACCGACGGAAGAGAAAGCAGAGAAGACGAGAAGAGAGAACAGACTGATGTGAGATTTTTTTTTCACCTCGGAGAGAACAGAAAAGCGATACGGACATGCAGACTTTATGCGAACTACTCTAGCTGCCTTGGTGAGAGAGAACGGAGAGAAGAAGGGGAGAAAGCACAAGCAAAAGGAAATTCAGAGAAAGTCTGGTGTGTTATCAGAGCTTCCGATTCCTTCGGAGATCAAACTCGACGGTAAACGAGGGAAACAAATCGTTTCAGGACATTTTTTCCCCTCCCGTTCTTCAACTCTTTGATTATTGCCAGGAGAAAACCGCGGGCGGACACAAACGCCGCTTCATTACGCAGTCGAGGCCGTGCGCTCTGGCGTTTCCCTAACCTACTTCTTAAAGCCTTCGGAGTCAGACAGCCGGTTTAATTCCGATTCGAAACAAACAAGCTCGTATCAAAAGCCATGCCGTGTTAAGGTTGGCCGTTTAAAACTAAACGTAGCTACACAAATTGGATCGATCGGTGCCGAGGTTAGTTCTTTAGGGCGCTTTCGCACCTATTAGTCTGTTTGTCGAGCCCGAATCAGAGAGAAACGGACACGACGTCGGAGCGTTTGCCGCTCGGTCGGGTTTTACACCGAGCGTAATTACACAAAACAAAAAGAAAAAGAAAAAGTCGCCCGAGGTAAACGAAGACCTGACGGTGTCCATGTACGTCTCTTTCATTGGTCAGAAACACGGCGACAGAACAACAAACAAAGCACGACGTCTGGTTTAAATGCCACGCGTTAGACCGAGCACGTTCGCAATCGCACAGCTAAATAAACGTCTCTGTCTGCGCAATCGAGTTTTCCCTCTCGCATGTTCCTCGTGTAGCGTGTACTCTGATCGACTCGCTTCCGCATCCTGCTTTCTATCAGGAAGAGAAGGTCACCGCCGTGGCTGGTGTGCTGATGGAGCTGCAGAGAAACACCGCACACGCCGGATTTCACCTCGGCAGCCGAACGCTTCTGCGGCGCGACAAAAATCGCAGAAATTAGTCGTGAAAATGAAGGAGGAGCAAATCGGCGTGGGAAATTACACGCTTTCCGTTATTTTAATATTTATTTGTAAACAAAAAATATACGTTGCAGCTGCAGTTTAACTGTAGTTTGCAGTTTTATGTAAGGAATAACTGACGATAGGCCGTTACAGTGAGAGAGAGAGAGAGTGGGGGAGAGAGAGAGATAGAGAGAGAAAGAGCACGAGAGAGTGAGAGAGAGAGAAAGAGAGAGAGAGTGTGAGATAGAGAGTATATATATATATATATATATATATATATATATATATATATATATATATATACACACCAGTCAAATATACACTACCAGTCACTCTATTTAAATCCCACATTTTATAATAATAATAATAATAATAATAATAATAATAATAATAATAATAATAAAGTCATCAAAACTCTGGAGTAACACAAATGGGAATTATGTTTTGATAAAAAAAAAAATCCAAATAAATCAGAATAATTCAGCATACATTATATATCTAGCATCTTCGAAGTCGACGCCCTTTTCTCCTAGAATTTCCCGAAATGTATTCTCGCCGTTTTCTCGAGCGATTTCTCGAGGAATTTCCCCGAGCTGCTTTTTTAAACAGTATTAAAGGAGTTCCCACCGACGCCGGACTCTCATCGGCTGCTTTTCGGAAAAATATTGCGCTCCGAGTCGTCCGTTTAAAAAAAAATATATATCTATATTTTTTGGTAGATAAAATGTACGTTTTCTAACGAAAGAAACGAACACGTCGGCGCGATTCTATTTTCGTCTACGACACCGGTTTCACGCGTTTAACCACACACCTTCAGATCGAAAGCTTTTTAAGATCGTGAGAAACATTTCGGTCGGGTGTCCACAAACTTTTGAACGGTATTGTGTGTGTGTGTATATATATATATATATATACACCCAGCATTACAACGGATTTTGTACATCACGTTGAGAAGACATTCACGTCCTTCAGCCGTGTCGATTCAGAATCGAATAGTTTCTACCTTCCCCCGTTCACGTATAAAGAGACGGATATAACCTCACTCAGATCCTCTCGAACCGGTTCTTTTGGTCTGCTCCCGGGTGCAATCGCTGTGGTAATTTCCTGGGAGGAAAACGCGTCAAAGTTCTACTCGAACAGACGGAACACTGCGTATGTAAAAACGCAGCCTTGGATTTATTCAAAGCTATTATTGTTAAGAAGTCAGAGAAGCTTGTAGCTCCGACTCGGACTCTTAATCAGAGAAGCGCTACTGTTGTACGAACACTCTTATTCTTTATCTATTACTTTCCTTCTCCCTCCATCCCTTTTTCCTTAGGAGGAGAGTAGATGAACAATCAGGCTACGCCACAGGAGACCCTGAGGTTCTCTCTCTCCCTCTCTCTCTCTCTCTCACACACACACACACACACACTCATGAAAAACGTGTAGTTATTGAAATAATTCAGGGCGGCGTGGTTGAATTTCCTGCTAATGAAGTAACAGAAGGAGCGAAAACTCACCTCACCTCTGACCTTAAACGTTGTAGCTATTCATACAAATTGATTCGAGTGAATAGTTCTGAATTCGCAAGTAGACTATGCTGCGGGCGCACACACACACACACACACACACGCACGCGCACGCACGCACACGCACGCACGCACACACCGGATGACCCGTCTCTGAACAAACTCTTCTCGCTCTCTTGGTGTTAAACTGGAAAATGGAAACGGCTGTTTATCATTTCATTGGAGGAGCTCGAGAGAGCGAGAGATGGAGCGAGCGAGAGAGGAGGAGAGAGAGAGAGAGAGAGAGAGAGAGAGAGAGAGAGAGGAAAAGGACACCAGATTCTAACTACCATCATCAATCCATTACAGATACAGACAGAAACTCTATCATCAGCCGTCCTCGTCATTCTGTTCTGCGGATGTCTCTCGAAGACCAGCCCTTGTATACGGCAATGTTTCTCATTCACACTCTCTCATTCACATTCTCTCTCTCTCTCTCTCTCTCTCTCTCTTACACACACACACACACACACACACACACACACACACACACATTCATCGAGCTTCTCTCAAACAGCTCTGTTTTTTAAAACAGATTCTTCACTGAATTCCCTCTTGGGAAGACAACATGCATCATTATGTCCGAGACTGAACATCTTGCGCTGCACAGAGAGAGAGAGAGAGAGAGAGAGAGAGAGAGAGAGAGAGAGACCTCTAGTTATTGGTGCCCCGCGTAACGAATAGTACTACTATTCTGTTTAAAGTTTCAAAGCTGACTTGTACAGCAAAAGAGTTTCAGCTGATAATATTCTCCTAGTTTTATATATATATATATATATATATATATATATATATATATATATATATATATATATATATATATATATATATATAATGTAATTATTTACCTTTCATGGATCCACTAAAGAAGGAACTTGTGGCACCAAGACTCAATCTCAAAGCAGCTTTACAGAAACATATAAACACAGGATGGAGATTTTAAGCGTGTGAGTTTATCCCTATTGGGCGAGACGGTGGAGACGGTGGTGAGGGAAAGAGGGAAAAACTCCCCGGGATGATACGAGGAAGAAACCTTGAGAGGAACCGGACTCAGAAGGGAACCCGTCCTCATCTGGGTAACGACGGAGAGTGTGAACGTAAAAGAAAGGTCATTATGGTTTTTATATCAAGTCTGTTTGTTGAGCTAGTCCACTGTTCACTGAAGGAGACCCGAGTGCAGAACTGCATGTGGTAATTGCAGTCCCGAGGCCATCGCTGCAACCGACATATGACTGATCTTGATTTGGGGTGAATATTTTCGTTTCTGGCTTTAAAACTTTCAAACCCGAACTGTGAGGCCTGTGGTGCTCTGATTTTTTTTTTTTGATCGATGCCTCCATCACAGGGTTAACTGATGTGTCTCTGTTTTTAAGGAATATATATATATATGTATATATTAAAAAGGTTCGACTGAAGCTGATGTCTACAACGGAACACGGCATAGAGCAGAGTGATGGCGAAACGATGATGAAAAGAACAAGCCAGAAAAGTGAAGGCAGGCATGCCACTGGCTTTCAGCTGAGGAAAAAGTGAACGTGTGAAATTCAAATCAGCTCTGGGGCACGCGCACGAGAGAGAGAGAGAGAGAGAGAGAGAGAGAGAGAGTACAGGAGACTAAAGTGTATAATCATCTCAGCCTCGTTTTACTTTCTCCATTCATACATTCTTTTACACATCAATCCATCTTTTTTCCCCCCATCAGTCTGCGGGAAAACACGTCGGCTCCGTTCCGTCTCAATCGCTCGCTTTTTCTGAAGGATGTGAAATGGTGTCATCTCGCTCCTTTCAAAAATGGAAAATTGAATTTCCATTCCGAGGCCTTCGGTGCGGATCGGGCTAATGACGTGAGCACAATGCGGCGCCCGTCTCCGCGATGTCTGAGGTGGCCTTTTGTATGTGTGTGTTTTTACACCAACTTGTGATCCCAGGCTATGATAACACTACATGGTCTCGTTTTAGCAAGACGCACTATCTCGCCTTCTCTCTCTTTCACTCTCTCTCTCTCTCTCTCTCTCTCACACACACACACACACTTTCATTAAGACCGTTTGGCATTATCACTCCGTAGTGCGCTATACAGAATGCTTAACGAAGAACAAAGAAAACGTCCTACAGTGCACCGCGACGGGTTGGTGTCCAAACAGTGTGCTGGGGTCAATGCAGAATACCCATGATGCACTGTGCCTATTTGAAGATTTTGTGGCTGATGTAGTGAGTATGGTGTGTAGGTTCTGGCACGTATGGTAAACGTGGTATAAAAGCTACAAAACCCAGAACTCCGCAGTCGGCTAACTCCATAGTCATACAGCCTACTAACATGGAGGGCTGTGATTGGTTGATATTGGTAGGAACACCTGTCTGAATCAGATAGAAGATAGAAAAAGCTATCGGGGAAGTGTGGGTTGGGGTCGGATCTTTGAACAGGACGAGAATAGCAAATATACGTCTTCAGATATACAATTAGGCACCTACATACAAAATGGAAAAAAGAAAATCCACACTGATAGTTTTTCCCAGGTGCGTCCATCACCTGAGCGCCGAGAAGGGTCCGCTGTATTTAAAAGGTACGAGAGCGGCCTCTGGAGGCGAAATGACAAACTATCACTGACACTTTTTGTTGTGTTATTTGAAGTGTTTTTGATTCAGTTTTGAATGTCTCTATTTTTTATTCGTTATTTGGAGGGTTACTTTTTGGTTCAGGTTGGATGTATATCTTTACTTACTTTAATATTTATTTATTTATTTCATTTTTAATAGTACAGTACATTTTCATGGTGCAGTCAGTGCTGTTTATTTTTTGTAATAAAGTTTTACTTTGAGTGTCATGTTACCGCGCAGTATCGGTGTTAAAACTATCGGCTGATTAATCGGTTATCGGAAGGTACCGAGTACTACCGAGTTAGTTATCGTATCGGTAAAATCAACTATCGGTCAAGCTCTACTAGACACTACTGGAACTTTGACTGAAACTGGGTTCTACAGTCAAAAAAGACAGTAATAGAGCTTTCTCGATAATATTGGAGATGGATTTGGCAAAAAAAATAAATAAATAAATAAATAAATAAAGGATATATATGCAGAAAAGGATCTAATCACCATTGTATATCACAAGTACGGTGTGATATTGCGGGCTGTTTTTCCTTCAAAGAGCCTTGGAACCATGAAATTACAACCAGGTTATGGTTGGATCTTCCAGCAGGACAGTGATCTAAAACAAGCATCCGAATGCACACAAAAATGGTTCAATAACCACAGAATCAAGCTTCTGACACGGCTGTTCCAGTCCCCTGACCTAAACCCCACTGAAAACCTGTTGGGTGAAGATGAGAGTCCATGAGAGAGAGGACCAAGGGCACGGGAGGATGTGGAGATTTCAGAATTAAGGTGGCTTGAAGCATTTTAGGAGAAGACACAATGCTTGGAGAGATTTTGCACACAAGTTCTAAATGCAGGGGTGCCAATAATTTGTCACACATACAGTTTTGATTGATAATGGGTTTTTTTTTAACTATCTTACGATCAATTTCGCTTCTATTTTCAGTGTGGCATGAAGCTAATTAACCACATGTCTGTACAGTATGCATGAGGTGTGTGTGTGTGTGTGTGTGTGTGTGTGTGTGTGTGTGTGTGTGTGTGTGTGCCCTTGAAGAGTGAAAGTTCCCCAAGCTTCTTGAGGAGCAAAAGCTGTTGAAAGCTGTTGCTCTTTATTGAAGATGACATGTCCTTTTAGTGAAGAGCAAAGGGCTAAAACTGCTACTGCCACACACACGCACACACACACACACACACACACACACACACACACACACACACACACACACTCACACACACTTAAATTCATGCACTTCTAATATGAGGGAATGGATTCTTCACACCTAAAAAGGGTTTCTTGCTCACACACACACACACCCCACACACACACACACACACACACTTCTGCTCGACCTTATCTCCAAACTTACACTTCCTCCCCATCTCCCATGCAATTACCGGTAAGGAAAAGATCTGCAGCCTCTCAAAACGCGGCCGTAATCAGTGAACTGTGGCTCGGGCGCCGGTTTGATACACGGCTTCATGGCTGTAATCTCATCAACCTTAATCTCCCAGCTCATTTAAAAGACAAACCGTCACAGCTTTCGACATGACTGATGTCAAAATACCATTTTCTCCGGATATTTTTCTGAAGTCAACCTGCGTCGCTGAGCCAGAAATGTCATAGGTGTATCTCAGCAGGAAATCCTAGCTTATCCTCGCTTGAGCTGGTATTTCTAATGCATATGAGATTTCTTAATGTTCCTGACAGGAAATAAATGACTTTATACAGCAGTTAGAATCAGTAACACGCACACACACACACACACACACAAAAAGATACATAATAATGTATACAACAAGATACATGTAACAAAAGATTAATGTAACAAAAAGATACATATTAATATCATACTATACAATACAGACAGTAGTTTACCTGACAAAAGGTTTAGTGTGGTTTATATATATGCGTATATATACGCTTATATATATATATATATATATATATGTGTGTGTGTGTGTGTGTGTGTGTGTATATACGGTTATATATATATATATATATATATATATATATATATATATATATATATATATATATATATATATATATATGATTTGGGATGGAGCCAAACAAACAAGTCTAGCTATCATGTTCACGATCAGTTGAGACAGTTTGCTTGGATGATAAAAACGACACATTTGCCTTAACGAATATGCAAATTAGTCTGCAATACAAAAAGATGCAAAACTACCGGGCGGATCCAATGCGTATAGATTCGTTTTCTACCCTCAGTTCGCTTTACCACACACTTTAGGAACAGGGACTACGTGAGTAAATTAACACGACTGAAGGGCAGGTATGAAATTTGTGGAAAGCCTGTTTATATTAGTTAAAGACCAAGAAACGCCTTTTTAATCATCTAAAATGACCTAATAATGATGTATATAATATAATATATAATAAAAATGACCTAAATATGATGTCTTAGCAAAACAATCAGACGGTTTCTCACAACTACGACTACGCTAGACGAGACAAGGGGCTAGGGTTAGGGTTAAACGAATGTTTAAAGCTGCTATAAAGTGAATGAAAATAAGATCGATCTTTTATTTTTTCCTAGCCGTTCCACAATCTTCTATGTAACTAGTACATTACGGTTAAAACATACGCGCATTAATAACCGATAATTGTACTCACTGGCAATCTGCCGTTGTATAAGAGGAATAAAAACACTCTAGGTGGCGCTGTTTTTGGAAAACGACAAATTTCGGGATGGTAACAGTAACTTTGCGTCGTCACGCCACCCTGACGTGATGTATTCCTCACGTATCTGACATCACGAAAGCTTAGCGAGAACAGGTTAGCTTTGTACCTGCAAACTAGCTAGCTAGCTTATAGCCTATAGTGCTCAATCAGTGACGCAATGATGGTGTTAGCTTAACCTAACGCTTCGAGCTTATGAGAGGTCCTATATGTTAGTTATATGTTAAAAGTCTTATTTTGAATTTATTACGGCCCCTTTCATATGCATCCGGGTTTTAAAATCGAAGTGGGCGTGTCATAAACCTGACATTTCAAAAAATGAAATAGTAGCCCTACTAGCCTTACTACATTTGTGCCGTTATTATTTTTCTTTGTGCCTGACTACAATATTAAGTTGGTCCTGTTTCCCAAATATAAGCAAACTAGGGGCCAATCTACCATAGCCCTGACCAGGCAGTTACTAAGGATGAACGAAAGAATGCGTCATGCAGCATGGCATGTGAACGCACGTGCTCTTTGTTTGTCCTGCAAGCTTCGTATCAGACCCGCTCACTCACGTCCACGTCAAAATAAAAACCTCGGACTTGTTGCGTTCCAGAGGATCCTGGTCCTACGGAAGTTTCCAGATGCCCTGTGAACCTTCCTGGAAAGCTCATATTCACATCTGTATTTGTATCCGTTCACAATCTGTTCATTCTGAATGGTGTATTCCTATTCGTTTACATCCCTAATGTAGAATAATAATACTTTTTAATAGCCTATAAGCAATACTACTTTTTAATAGTCACGATTGTGTATTTGACCCAGGCTGGATTAGCTGAGGTGTGTTTACAGCACGGAGCTAGACTCATAGATCGATACTGACTGAGACATTAGTGCTGACGGGCCATTTTTAAACTCACGTCCAGGCTCCTGCGTCTGAAACATCCAGATAAACGCTGACACAGTGAAATCTCATGCGTTTTAGTGTGTGTGTGAGGGTGAGGGTGTAAACCAGCAGTTCCTTTTTATTCACTGAGCAGTGTGAGTGGAAAATGTCTCTCACAGACTCTCTCTTTTTCTTTCTAGCGCGCCGTATTATCCTGTGTAGGAGAGTGAAAGAGACACAGATTTAGGGAGCCAGCCTGGCCCGGCCGCTTGGTGGTATTTAAAGTCGCTATCTTGGCCGCATCGATTAATCAATTGTGCCATTTATTCCATAGGGCACGAGAGGATTAGGAGAGTGGGAAATGGTCAATTCTGCAATCGGCGGAGTCCCAGGCTGTCGATATGAACAGGGTTTGATGTGTGTGTGGACTATAGAGGTTCAGCGGGTCTGTGGTTGTTGGTTCTGGCTCGGGCTGTACAGACCTCGGTTTCTCTGACAGAGTAAAGAAGAATGCCTCTCGCTGGGCCTGTGGATTTATTTTCACTTGTGTAATGCACTCGACTCAAGCAGTCACACCTACGCTGTTCGGGTCGAACCGATTTGTAATTTGGCTGCAATACACAGGCAGCGCCAAACTCATGGCACTCTCGTAAAACGCTCGACGTCGTCCAGCCTGTCGAGTAAAAACGTCTACAGGGATCGAAATGGGCCCACGTGCGATTCAGGCTCCTGATGCTTTCCTGTTATAATGGTAGCAGCTCCAGAATCACATCTTTGAACCGAAGGAACCCTGAGCTGATTACACACCGATCTAATGACACACGCTTTAAAGGTGACAATATAATCCCAGTTATTGTCGTTTTCACAGGTGGACTCGGGAAAACGACAGGTGTAAACGCCGAGCATTTAAACGATCATGTCTATCTGACAGTGTACGTGAAATAAACAAACAACCATGTTTTAACCATGTTCAACCAATGCCGAGCAGTCCGCAGCCCTACGCCGTATACTTCCGGGTTGTCAAGTGTTTGTTTACATTCATGCCACATGTGTTTTATTTTGGTTCTTGTCTCCTCCATTGTCTTGTCATTGGTTGTCTACCTAGTGGGCGGATGTGGATCAGGTGGTAGAGCGGGTTATCCACTAATCGTAGGGTTGGCGGTTCGATTCCCGGCCCACGTGACTCCACGTGCCGAAGTGTCCTTGGGCAAGACACTGAACCCTGAGTTCCTCCCGATGGCAAGTTAGCGCCTTGCATGGCCACTGGTGTGAGTGTGTGTGTGAATGGGTGAATTAGACACAGTGTAAAGCGCTTTGGAAGTACTAAGGTTAAAAAAGTGCTATATAAGTGTAGCTCATTTACCATTAGTGTGTCCTGATTACTCTCGCCTGTTTTCAGTTTGCTCTTTGATTACTCAGTGTCTTTAAGCCCTTCTGCTTCTTTGTTGTTTCTAAGCCTTTTGAAACTTGATTGTTACCCTGGTTCTCGATCTTCTGCTTTCTGGTTTTCTCGACTAGTTTAATCGCCTGACCTTTACCTGCACCTTGACTCTGTTTTTTGGATCGTGTTTTGGTCTAGTTTGCTTCGATTACGAAAAGACCCATCTACCTGCACTTGCGTCCTCGCCTGTTTCCACATACCCGAAAATTTGGACTGTTGATCTTTCTTTCTGTCAGAATATTTTGCCATTTTCCCCAATTTCCCTCCCTCTTAAAGGTAAAAAAAAAAAAAAAATGAAAAATGGACCATTTTCGGTGGCCACAATTTCGATGCATCCATAATTACTGACATAAGTTCATTTTCAACAAGTATATACTGTAGTATATCAACTCTACAGCAGTAGATTTTATTTCACATGAATTAGCTCAAAACAAATCTCTGTGCTTGACAGAAAGCCCTCGCTGTATTTTCCACAAAGGAAAATTAAGTTGAGATGAAAGAACAGGCCCAACATTTACTAATATGAGATGGGGAAAGGGGCGGGGCTTCCATAGACTGGTCAATTAATGTCGGAGATTTCAAAACACCTACGCGACTGTCAATCATTGCTTACTAATATGCTGATTGACTCGTCTGTTTTTATTGGGGGGAAAAAAGAAAGAAAGAAGACTGCTCTTTTGGCATATTCTCGAGTGCTAACTCGTACTCCGATGTTAAAATGCAAAACTGCTACACGAATTGCACGAAGGTTGGCACATGTTCAGCGTGCTATCACTTTCATTCATTTTAAACCCAGTGAGCAGTGTGTGCCGGCTTTCAGTCAATAAGAACACAATTATACTCGACTTATATTGACTGGAATGACTGATGCAATCATGTCTGAGGGTCCTGTCTGTTATCTACGGCAGTCTATTAACTAATAATGTGACATATTTACAAATGTTTTACGTCAAAACAAGCCAAGATTTGGAGATAAAAACCGACTGTTTAACCGACTAAACAGGCCGCCGATCCTGTTTAGCGCTTTTTGCGTCGTTGAATCTGCATTTAGGACGGATTCCTAACGAACAAAGAACTTGGGCAGAGATTACTGCTGGTATTTACAACGTTTGTGAATTCTGGATTCTGATTGGTCATTTATGTAAGGATTCTCCAGTGTGAAAGCTTAGTGTTCGCGGTTTTAGATACACGATCGAATATGCAAATTCGTTCTATTTGCTTTTGATAACTAATGGGAGTCAAACCGGGTCTTGGGAGTGTATTTGAATAACCTTTTTACAGGATTGTGTCTCTTAGGACACTTCGGTATTAATCTGGCTCTGTTTACGCAGGGATTGGGAGAGAGCTGAGGACGGATTAGCGACAGGATCACGTCGTCTAATCCAAAGCAAACAGAAAGTGATGAAGTAGACATGAGTCACGGCTCACTCGCACTTACTTAATACTGTGACCATCCTAAATGGGCTCATTAGCCTAGCTCAATAGTCTGGAGTGGTAAAAGGTTGGAGACACAAATACGAACACGCACGGCATTATGGAACGTTGAAATGTCTCGTTTGAACAAAGCTTTTGGGAATCTAGATCCAATGTCATACTGAACTTGGAAGAAGTGAGCAAGCGATAACGATAATGAGTCATCTGTACATTACAGCACAGTGAAATTCTTTTCTTCGCATACCTCAGCTTACCAGAAAGTTGGGGTCAGAGTGTAGGGTCAGCCATGGAGCAGAGGGAGTTAAGGGCCCCTTGCTAAAGGTCCCAACAGTGGCAGCTTGGCTGCACCAGGGTTTGAACCCCGGACCTTCCGAT
Source organism: Ictalurus punctatus (assembly GCF_001660625.3). Lineage (NCBI taxonomy): Eukaryota > Metazoa > Chordata > Actinopteri > Siluriformes > Ictaluridae > Ictalurus > Ictalurus punctatus. The sequence continues at coordinate 24,081,383 of NC_030430.2, forward strand.
CAGTAACCCAGAGCCTGGTAGTGCTGGGGCATGAACCCCCAACCTTCCGATCAGTAACCCAGAGCCTGGTAGTGCTGGGGCATGAACCCCCGACCTTCCGATCAGTAACCCAGAGCCTGGCAGTGCTGGGGCATGAACCCCCGACCTTCCGATCAGTAACCCAGAGCCTGGCAGTGCTGGGGCATGAACCCCCGACCTTCCGATCAGTAACCCAGAGCCTGGCAGTGCTGGGGCATGAACCCCCGACCTTCCGATCAGTAACCCAGAGCCTGGCAGTGCTGGGGCATGAACCCCTGACCTTCCGATCAGTAACCCAGAGCCTGGCAGTGCTGGGGCATGAACCCCCGACCTTCCGATCAGTAACCCAGAGCCTGGCAGTGCTGGGGCATGAACCCCTGACCTTCCGATCAGTAACCCAGAGCCTGCCAGTGCTGGGGCTTGAACCCCCGACCTTCCAATCAGTAACCCGGAGCCTGGCAGTGCTGGGGCTTGAACCCCCGACCTTCCATTCAGTAACCCAGGACTAAATTAATGCAGGACTAAATCATTGGGCGTCATGCTGTTATAGGAATATATTCGATGAAATGGTGGCATGATGATGCACTACCCTCAGCGCTGCTGCTATAGAAAATGAATCAGCACCTTCTGACCAATCAGAATTGAGCAGAGTATAAACACTTGCCACTTTTGTACCTTCAAAGTGAAAGCACTTGTGTTAATCTTATGTGATGTGATGTTATGATACGTTTTCTGGCATCTGTGTACATCTGATGGTCTACATTGCATCGGTGTTGCGTCTTTCACCCGTCTCCGGTGTCTGTCTGCCCTCGTTCACTGTTGTCGTCTCGCTGTCACTCCGTCACTGTCTCTTTGCCTCCTTTGCTTGGGGATTTTAACCTCAGGGCAGCAGAGCGCTTTCGCTTTAGTAGAAGTCATCTTCAAACTGATCATGCTGAACGCTGAACGGTGAATGCATACGCACACACACACACACACACACACACACACACACACACATCTGTCTGAGACTGAACATTTTAATACGACAAAAAGCAGCAGGAGAGTGAGACTGCGATGAAAGAGTAGATGTGGGAAAACGAATAAAGACGCCGCACACAAAGATCCCATTTGATTTTCCGCTCACGGTGAAGTGTTCGTAAGTGATGCATAAAGAAAGGTTTTGTACAAGTGACCAACCGTCGCACATCCCAAACAAACCGATGCAAAATGTACACCCCGAGTCATTAAAATACAAAATAACAAGCGCTAATTTGCATGTGCAGTGGGATAAATTTGTGTTTATGATCATGTTTGTTATATACTTCGCGACACACGTAGCTACAAGCCGATTGGAATTGTGAATGGTAGCAGAGCTGCCATGCAAGGCGCTAACTTGCCATGGGGAGCAACTTGGGGTTCAGTGTCTTGCCCAACGACACTTTGGTATGTGGAGTCACGTGGGCCGGGAATCGAACCGCCGACCCTATGCTTAGTGCACAACCCGCCCTACCACCTTATCAACAGCCACTGTGAGAAATCGGTCCGTAAAGGAGCGATTATGATTATTGAGGCCAAAATGTCAGAGATTTGCCCTCAACAGCCAGTAGCACGACATCGCAAGCTTCCGGGTGGTCATTTCATGTCTCCGCCCCTGTCGTGTTATTGGACGTCTCCCTCACGTGAGGTCGTTATTCACAGCTGTTTATGTTTTAGCTTTGATTTCGTTGTGTATTTATACCCCCTTGTGTCTTTGTTCAGGGCGAAGTATTGTTTCTGCGTTTGGCTGCTAGTGTTCTACCGAGCCGTTCCATGCTTCGTTTCTCGTCTCGTTCCCGTTCGTTGTTTCTCGTTTTTGCTCCTTGTCGAGCCTAGTTTATATCGTTTGTAGATTGCCTGACCCTCGCCTGTTTTCTGGAAATCAATGTTGCCTCGCGTTTTGGATTTGTCTGCCTGTCTCTCATTAAACGCTTTAACTGCGTTTGCGTCCGTCGCCATCCTGATTACACGACACATAAAATGCTCGATTTTGCTGCATCGGCAAATTTGCGGTGGTTTTTTAAACATTTTTCTGCGGAAAAACTACGTAAACTGCCGAAATCGCAATCGCACGAAATTGTTTCGCGCGCTCTTTCGCAGTGATGTCTGTCGGTAAACGAGACCTTGTAGGTGTTCTCGTATTCGACGCACGTGACTCGAAGAGGGCTTTGACTGAACGCGTGTTGTGACGACGTCACGTGTCGAAATCTGCGGAAAATCTGCGGTAATTTTGAAAAAAAAAAGGAGGGGGGGCTTGCTCGATTCCTGGAGGTACTGGTTGATGCTGCGAGCAGCCATGTTGATATGAGTTATGATATAGCTACGAGGTACATTCAGTATGTTGTTCTGTGCAAATACGTATGCATAAGCAACAACTATAAGCAAATGCAAATACCGTCATCATCACCCACTCCACTTTTCCTGCCTGCTACAGGTTTATATGGGATTTAGATAGTAGAAAACGTCTCTGAGAGTGTTCTGAATTTAGGAATGCTGCCGCTGCTGTGATCAAAATGATCAAAATGAATAGTAATGCGTTTTTTTTTTTTATTAAATAAAAAAGCGGGTGATTAATAAATTTGCTTTTCTGTGAAATTGCCACGCACGATGGCGTTTATAACCCTGGGAGAGCGATTCTCTCTGACAGCCGTCACGGAACACAGCAACCGCTAATCATTTTCAAACCATTGGTTAATTCGCAAACCGTTTATTAATTCACCTGTTTAGTCACCTTTGATCAACTGCGCTGAAATGAAGTGCATTCTGGGAACTCGTAACCATTCATGTGACTCCTCATGTTTTTATTTATTTAGGTTATTTTCTTTTTGGTCTTTTATTTTATCTGATGCAAATTTCTATTATTTGTTCATATTTTTTTTTTAATTAGTTTGGATGCAGTAGCACACTACTCAACTATTTTCACTATGGATTTTATTAATCCGCTAGTAGTTCTTTTAAGTAGTGAACTAGCGTTAACGTGAACATGCTGACACAAAATAAGCAATCGCACACTGTATTAGCTTTAAAGTAAACAGAGTAACCTAGAAATTAGCAATGTAGATATAAATATATCAATAGGTTTAAATAAGCAAGCAGGCTGAACAAGAAGTAGCATTATAACAAACAGTCTAGAACTTAAACTAGCGTTGTTGTAGTAAACAGACTAGAACTTAAACTAGCATTGCAGCAGTAAACAGACTAGAACTGAAACTAGCGTTGTAGTAAACAGACTAGAACTTAAACTAGCGTTGTTGCAGTAAACAGACTAGAACTTAAACTAGCGTTGTTGTAGTAAACAGACTAGAACTTAAACTAGCATTGTTGTAGTAAACAGACTAGAACTTAAACTAGCGTTGTTGCAGTAAACAGACTAGAACTTAAACTAGCGTTGTAGTAAACAGTCTAGAACTTAAACTAGTGTTGTTGTAGTAAACAGACTAGAACTGAAACTAGCGTTGTTGTAGTAAACAGTCTAGAACTGAAACTAGCGTTGTTGTAGTAAACAGTCTAGAACTGAAACTAGCATTGCAGCAGTAAACAGTCTAGAACTGAAACTAGCATTGCAGCAGTAAACAGACTAGAACTTAAACTAGCGTTGTTGCAGTAAACAGACTAGAACTTAAACTAGCGTTGTTGTAGTAAACAGTCTAGAACTTAAACTAGTGTTGTTGTAGTAAACAGACTAGAACTGAAACTAGCGTTGTTGTAGTAAACAGTCTAGAACTGACACTAGCGTTGTTGTAGTAAACAGACTAGAACTGAAACTAGCGTTGTTGCAGTAAACAGTCTAGAACTTAAACTAGCGTTGTTGTAGTAAACAGACTAGAACTGAAACTAGCGTTGTTGTAGTAAACAGTCTAGAACTGAAACTAGCATTGCAGCAGTAAACAGACTAGAACTGAAACTAGCGTTGTTGTAGTAAACAGACTAGAACTTAAACTAGCGTTGTTGTAGTAAACAGACTAGAACTTAAACTAGCGTTGTTGTAGTAAACAGACTAGAACTTAAACTAGCGTTGTAGTAAACAGTCTAGAACTTAAACTAGCGTTGTTGTAGTAAACAGACTAGAACTTAAACTAGCATTGTTGTAGTAAACAGACTAGAACTTAAACTAGCGTTGTTGCAGTAAACAGACTAGAACTTAAACTAGCGTTGTTGTAGTAAACAGACTAGAACTGAAACTAGCGTTGTTGCAGTAAACAGACTAGAACTTAAACTAGCGTTGTTGTAGTAAACAGACTAGAACTTAAACTAGCGTTGTTGTAGTAAACAGTCTAGAACTTAAACTAGCGTTGTTGCAGTAAACAGACTAGAACTTAAACTAGCGTTGTAGTAAACAGTCTAGAACTTAAACTAGCGTTGTTGCAGTAAACAGACTAGAACTTAAACTAGCATTGTTGTAGTAAACAGTCTAGAACTGAAACTAGCGTTGTTGTAGTAAACAGTCTAGAACTTAAACTAGCGTTGTTGCAGTAAACAGACTAGAACTTAAACTAGCGTTGTAGTAAACAGTCTAGAACTTAAACTAGCGTTGTTGTAGTAAACAGACTAGAACTTAAACTAGCATTGTTGTAGTAAACAGACTAGAACTTAAACTAGCGTTGTTGCAGTAAACAGACTAGAACTTAAACTAGCGTTGTTGTAGTAAACAGTCTAGAACTTAAACTAGTGTTGTTGTAGTAAACAGACTAGAACTGAAACTAGCGTTGTTGTAGTAAACAGTCTAGACCTGAAACTAGCGTTGTTGTAGTAAACAGTCTAGAACTGAAACTAGCGTTGTTGTAGTAAACAGACTAGAACTGAAACTAGCATTGCAGCAGTAAACAGTCTAGAACTGAAACTAGCATTGCAGCAGTAAACAGTCTAGAACTGACACTAGCGTTGTTGCAGTAAACAGACTAGAACTTAAACTAGCGTTGTTGTAGTAAACAGACTAGAACTGAAACTAGCGTTGTTGCAGTAAACAGACTAGAACTTAAACTAGCGTTGTTGTAGTAAACAGACTAGAACTTAAACTAGCGTTGTTGTAGTAAACAGTCTAGAACTTAAACTAGCGTTGTTGCAGTAAACAGACTAGAACTTAAACTAGCGTTGTAGTAAACAGTCTAGAACTTAAACTAGCGTTGTTGCAGTAAACAGACTAGAACTTAAACTAGCATTGTTGTAGTAAACAGTCTAGAACTGAAACTAGCGTTGTTGTAGTAAACAGTCTAGAACTTAAACTAGCGTTGTTGCAGTAAACAGACTAGAACTTAAACTAGCGTTGTAGTAAACAGTCTAGAACTTAAACTAGCGTTGTTGTAGTAAACAGACTAGAACTTAAACTAGCATTGTTGTAGTAAACAGACTAGAACTTAAACTAGCGTTGTTGCAGTAAACAGACTAGAACTTAAACTAGCGTTGTTGTAGTAAACAGTCTAGAACTTAAACTAGTGTTGTTGTAGTAAACAGACTAGAACTGAAACTAGCGTTGTTGTAGTAAACAGTCTAGACCTGAAACTAGCGTTGTTGTAGTAAACAGTCTAGAACTGAAACTAGTGTTGTTGTAGTAAACAGACTAGAACTGAAACTAGCATTGCAGCAGTAAACAGTCTAGAACTGAAACTAGCATTGCAGCAGTAAACAGTCTAGAACTGACACTAGCGTTGTTGCAGTAAACAGACTAGAACTTAAACTAGCGTTGTTGTAGTAAACAGTCTAGAACTGAAACTAGCGTTGTTGTAGTAAACAGTCTAGAACTGAAACTAGCGTTGTTGCAGTAAACAGACTAGAACTGAAACTAGCGTTGTTGTAGTAAACAGTCTAGAACTGAAACTAGCGTTGTTGCAGTAAACAGACTAGAACTGAAACTAGCATTGCAGCAGTAAACAGTCTAGAACTGACACTAGCGTTGTTGTAGTAAACAGTCTAGAACTGAAACTAGCGTTGTTGTAGTAAACAGTCTAGAACTGAAACTAGTGTTGTTGCAGTAAACAGACTAGAACTGAAACTAGCATTGCAGCAGTAAACAGTCTAGAACTGACACTAGCGTTGTTGTAGTAAACAGTCTAGAACTGAAACTAGCGTTGTTGCAGTAAACAGTCTAGAACTGAAACTAGCGTTGTTGTAGTAAACAGTCTAGAACTGAAACTAGCGTTGTTGCAGTAAACAGTCTAGAACTGAAACTAGCGTTGTTGTAGTAAACAGTCTAGAACTGAAACTAGCGTTGTTGTAGTAAACAGTCTAGAACTGAAACTAGCATTGTTGCAGTAAACAGACTAGAACTGAAACTAGCGTTGTTGTAGTAAACAGTCTAGAACTGAAACTAGCGTTGTTGCAGTAAACAGACTAGAACTGAAACTAGCATTGCAGCAGTAAACAGTCTAGAACTGACACTAGCGTTGTTGTAGTAAACAGTCTAGAACTGAAACTAGCGTTGTTGCAGTAAACAGACTAGAACTGAAACTAGCGTTGTTGTAGTAAACAGACTAGAACTGAAACTAGCGTTGTTGCAGTAAACAGACTAGAACTGAAACTAGCGTTGTTGCAGTAAACAGACTAGAACTGAAACTAGCGTTGTTGTAGTAAACAGACTAGAACTGAAACTAGCGTTGTTGTAGTAAACAGACTAGAACTGAAACTAGCATTGCAGCAGTAAACAGTCTAGAACTGAAACTAGCGTTGTTGTAGTAAACAGTCTAGAACTGAAACTAGCATTGCAGCAGTAAACAGTCTAGAACTTAAACTAGCGTTGTTGTAGTAAACAGACTAGAACTTAAACTAGCATTGTTGCAGTAAACAGACTAGAACTTAAACTAGCGTTGTTGCAGTAAACAGACTAGAACTTAAACTAGCATTGTTGTAGTAAACAGTCTAGGACTTAAATTAGCGTTGGAGATAGACGTGCCAACTTGCACCGTATACAGTATACAGATACAGCTTACAATCAGCCTTATAGCAAATATAAAATCATTATAATAAACATATTTGAATTTTGTCTTTAATAGTCCAACTTTGCCTTTGTAGCTAACTGTATTCGTTTTTTTTCTTCTTCTTTTGCATGTTTTGCTCCTTAAAATGTCTTTTGAATTCAATTGAGCCTATACGTGTGAGAATAATATCATTACATACACAAACCCCTTTATTGACAAAGTCACTTAATAGGTCTCCAAAGCCATTCTATCCACAAAGCACCTCCATACCGCGAGCTATCAGGCTGCACTTTCACGTGTTTCTCACGTGACACGTTCATGAACGTGAGCCAAACCAGAGAGATTCTGCAGACTCGCTCTGAGACCTGACTTGACCTAAATAAAAGGAAATAAATTGAGAATGGAGTGTTGTGTTTGTGTGTGTGTTTGTCTGTGTGTGTGTGTTTGTATCTCTTCTTCGCTATGTGATGGAGCTGATGGAGGCCTGCTGTGAGTGACGGAGCCGAACGCTCGCAGTGAAAGCGGGGAAGGAGAGCGAGACGATTCTGAGAAATAACACGAGAGAGACAGGAAGCGTAACGGGGCAAGAGGAGAGACACAGCGGGGAACGAGTCTCGCTGATCAGACACTGCAAAACAGAGAGAGGGAGAGAGAGAGAGAGAGAGAGAGAGAGAAAGAGATCTTGGAAGGAGAGAGGGGTGGAGGAGGATGGATGAAGGTGAGAGAGAGAGAGAGAGAGAGAGAGAGAGAGAGAGAGAGAGGTAGAGATGGAGAAGGAAATAAGGATTGATGGAAAAATAGCTTTAGCGATTCAGTTTGATATAATAATAATAATAATAATAATAATAATAATAATAATAATAATAATAATAATCCCTTTAACATACTCCTTTAATTTATTTTTTGTTTAAACTGGGGAGTAAATTTACATATAATTAAAATATGTTAACCTTGAAGTTTATCTATCTATCTATCTATCTATCTATCTATCTAACATTTTTTTTATTTAACTGTATTGTTGCAGTAAATTCTTCTGTCCATTGAAAAACGTCACCACAGCACTTCCTGTCTCTCTCTGCCTCTTTGATTCTTTACTTCCTGTCTCAGTTAGAACTTTCCTCTTGTTAAACAGTAATTACGCTCCTCATCTGCCTTCTCGCTCGTCTCCATCTGTCTCCCACCCGAGTCGTCACACCCCTCCGCCTGCCCAAGCTTCACTCAGACCGCAACCCAAACGCAAACACAAAAAAGAAGAGGAGCAAAACTCTCGATAATAATGTGTAAAGTGTAAAGGGAACATAAAGGCTAAAGAGAGCAGGAGGAAGTGAGCGAGGGAGGAGGATGCATAAGAAGAAGACACAAAAAGTGCAACACTATTCGTGTGGGTTTAGGATTTAATGTAAGGAGGTAAGGTAAGACATTAGAGACATGAGAGGCATGAGAGAGACATGTGAGAGACATGAGAGAGAGATGGGAGAACGACATGAGAGAGAGACAAGGGAGTGAGATGAGACAGATATGAGAGAGAGACATGAGAGAAAGACATGAGAGAGAGACATGAGAGAGAGACATGAGAGTGACATGAGAGAGATGTGAGAGAGAGACATGAGAGAGACATGAGAGAGAGACATGAGAGAGAGACATGAGAGTGACATGAGAGAGATGTGAGAGAGAGACATGAGAGAGACATGAGAGAGAGACATGAGAGAGAGACATGAGAGAGAGAGCCATGAGAGAGAGACATGAGAGTGACATGAGACGTGAGAGAGAGACATGAGAGAGACGTGAGAGAGTGACATGAGAGAGACGTGAGAGAGAGACATGAGAGAGACATGAGAGAGACATGAGAGAAAGACATGAGAGAGAGACATGAGAGAGAGACATGAGAGAGAGAGCCATGAGAGAGAGACATGAGAGTGACATGAGACGTGAGAGAGAGACATGAGAGTGACATGAGACGTGAGAGAGAGACATGAGAGAGACATGAGAGAGACGTGAGAGAGAGACATGAGAGAGAGACATGAGAGAAAAACATGAGAGAGAGACATGAGAGAGAGACATGAGAGAGAGACATGAGAGTGACATGAGACGTGAGAGAGAGACATGAGAGAGAGACATGAGAGAGACGTGAGAGAGAGACGTGAGAGAGAGACATGAGAGAGAGACATGAGAGAGACGTGAGAGAGAGACATGAGAGAATGGGCAAGTGACATGAGAAAGACGAGGGGGGGAATGAGAGATTAAGAGAGAACGAGAAATGAAGAGAGGGATGGAGAAAGTAAACAAGGAAGAAAGACAGAAAAAAAACAACGAACATGAATGAATGACCCACATGGATGACAACTGTAAGACAAACATACGGAGAAAGGGCAAGAGGGAAAGAGAGAAACAAAAAAGAGAGAGGAAGAGACATAAAAACAGAGAGAAACAGAAAGACAGAGGCAGACAGAAACAGAGGAAAACATTCAAAAGGGAGAGAGACAGATAGAGGGAGACAGTAAAAGATAGAGAGAGACAGAGAGAGAAAGAAGTAAAAAGCCAAAGAGAGACATGGAGAGAGTAATAAAAACTCCCCAAAGAAAAGGAAACAGAGAGTGACAAAGAGAGAGAGGGGGGGGGGGGGGACAATAACAAACCCAAACACTCCATTAACACGTTGACTTGTCGGGGCTGCACTCGTCCTGCACGTATCTATTCATCGTCAAATGTTTAAACACACAGGTTTGGGTTTAGTTATTTATTTATTTTTATTTTTAAAAATAATAATAATAATAATAATAATGATAATAATAATAAAAGATGAAAGACATCACTGTCCTGTTCATGTTTTATTTTTCCCCTCAGAGTGCAATGTTAAATGATAGATATTTCCTGTGACAGACACAGACAAGAAATGTCAAGCTGTCTCAGATACACACCCGCTGACATTTGTATTCCCTCTCTCTCACTCTCTCTCACTCTCTCTCTCTCTCTCTCTCTCTCTCTCTACCTGAAAGGCTACACTTCTGAGAGAGAGAGAGAGCGAGAGAGAGAGAGAGAGAAATTATTCATATGCATAAAACAGACTTTACTTTGTTTACAAGACTTACAATATTTTTGTTATATTTATTCACAAAAGACGTCCTACTTTTTTATCTCAAGTTTAGCCCATCCCTCACCGAACCCCATCCCTCACCTAGCCCCACCCCTCACCTAACCCCGCCCCCACCTAATCCCACCCCTTACCGAACCCCATCCCTCACCGAACCCCATCCCTCACTTAACCCCGCCCCTCACCGAACCCCATTCCTCACCGAACCCCATCCCTCACTTAACCCCGCCCCTCACCGAACCCCATTCCTCACCGAACCCCATCCCTCACCTAATCCCGCCCCTCACTGAACCCCATCCCTCACCTAACCCCGCCCCTCACCTAACAGACCCCTCACCGAACCCCATCCCTCACGTAACTCCATCCCTCACGTAACTCCGCCCCTCACCAAACCCCATCCCTCACCTAACCCCAACCCTCACCAAACCCCATCTCTCACCTAACCCCGCCCCTCACCTAACAGACCCCTCACCGAACCCCATCCCTCACGTAACCCCATCCCTCATGTAACCCCGCCCCTCACCAAACCCCATCTCTCACCTAACCCCGCCCCTCACCGAACCCCATCCCTCACCTAACCCCGCCCCTCACGAACCCATGCCTCACCAAACTCAACCCCTCACCAAACCCCACCCCTCACCAAACCCCATCTCTCACCTAACCCCGCCCCTCACCGAACCCCATCCCTCACCGAACCCCATCCCTCACCTAACCCCGCCCCTCAAGAACTCCATCCCTCACCTAACCCCGCCCCTCACCAAACCCCATCTCTCACCTAACCCCGCCCCTCACCAAACCCCATCCCTCACCGAACCCCATCCCTCACCTAACCCCGCCCCTCAAGAACCCCATCCCTCACCTAACCCCGCCCCTCACCTAATCCCTCCCATCACCCGAATTTAAGTGTATTGAGCGTCCGTGAAACAAGTTACTTCCTGTTGTCACTTCCGTAATAGCCACTTTAGCAGTCATTCTGTTATCACATATACAGCTGCGCCCAAAAGTTTGCGTACCCCTTGCGGAATCTACTAAATCTTAATACTGTTAACAAAATAAGAGCGATCATACCAATCCCATGTTGTTGTTTATTTAGTCCTGTCCTGAATAATCTATTTCACAGAACAGATGTTTACAGATAGCAACGATAACGTATTTGAACGAGCACAATAACACAGACACACACACACACAACATGCTATAAAAATAAAACACAAAAATGTCTCTCGGGAATTTCAGAAAAACAAAACGAACACGGCGGACAACAGTTCAGCTCATCTGTGATTTAAAACGGGAAGTCACGACTAGACTGAGAGCAGATCGGAGGCGTAGAGATCGGATTTTACACACCACACACCACAGGATAATCTGACGAGACCCTCCCTTTAAATGAGGACACCTCGTTTTTGTGATCGACACAGAAAGGGCCTCGAAATCGTCCAGATTACCCTCTAGTGTGGTTTCTCTATTCGAGCAACCGGTTTAGTCAATTCTCACCGTGCTTCGTACACCAGCCTCTACCCCCGAATCCTCACGAGCTTTTGGAACGTGATTGTGTTAAAAGTTTCGACGGACGTGAACAAGCGAGGGAACTTCGGTTTCGTTTTAAACAACTTTGAATTGGAAAGATTTACTACTAGCATCAACGTCACACATGGAGCTGCAGATGATCTCTTTCCATTTCTCTCTCTCTCTCTCTCTCTCTCTCTCTCTCTCTCTTTTCCGTCAGCTTATCTCTTTTGCCAAATTTCTGCCTACGATTTTATTTGCTCTATCAGGTTCCCGCTTTCAGATTCCCCCAACACACGCACACACACACGCCGTCTCCTCGACGCGGCCCACATCCAAGACGCAGAGGATCAAAGTAATGAACCACACACGCAGGAGAACACACACACACACACACACACACACACACACACACACACACACACACACACATGCAGAGAGGTGGTACACACACAGGCAGAGAGATGGCGAATCAGGATAATAAAGTGCACGCCACACTGGCGAAGCCATCAATCACACACAGACATGAAAGAAAAAAGAGAAAGACAGAGGCAGAGAGAGAGAGAGAGAGAGAGAGAGAAAGAGAGAGAGACAGAGAGAGAGAAAGAGAGAGAGAGAGACACAGATAGAGAGAGAGACACAGAGAGAGAGCGAGAGAAAAAGAGAGAGCGAGAAAGAGAGAGAGAAAGAGCGACATAGATAGAGAGAGAGAGAGAGAGAGCGAAAAAGAGAGAGAGAAAGAGCGATATAGAGAGAGAGAGAGAGAGTGAGACACAGATAGAGAGAGAGAGACAGAGAAAGAGAGAGAAAGAGAGAATGAGAAAGAGAGAGAGAAAGAACGACATGGAGAGAGAGAGAGAGAGAGAGAGAGAGACACAGATAGAGAGACAAAGAGAAACAGAGAGAAAGAGAGAGCGAGAGAAAGAGAGAGAAAGAGAGAGCGAAAAAGAGAGAGAGAAAGAGCGACATAGAGAGAGAGAGTGAGAGTGAGACACAGATAGAGAGAGAGAGACAGAGAGAAAGAGAGAGCGAGAGAAAGAGAGAACGAGAAAGAGAGAGAGAAAGAACGACATAGATAGAGAGAGAGAGTGAGAAACAGATGGTGATAGAGAGAGACAGAGAGAAAGAGAGAGCGAGAAAGAGAGAGAGAGAAAGAGCGAGAGAGAAAGAACGACATAGAGAGAGAGAGAAAGAGCGAGAGAGAAAGAGTGACAGAGAGAGAGAGAGAGAGAGAGAGAGAGAGAGAGACACAGATAGAGAGAGAGAGACAGAGAGAAAGAGAGAGCGAGAGAAAGAGAGAGCAAGAAAGAGAGAGAGAAAGAACGACATAGAGAGAGAGAGAGAGAGCGAGAGAGAGTGAGAGAGAGAGAGAGAGTGGGGGACACAAGGAGCATCTCAGATTACAGCAATAGAGAAAATGTGGAAGAAATGAAAGAATAAACTTGAGGTTTCTGAGAAAGAGCGAGAGAATATAAACACGTGAAAGAGTGAGACCTAATCCCCCTTCAAAGGACACTCGGCGCTGTTTTCGGTCTCCCAGAAAGCTTATTAAACTTTCATGCTTTAACGAGTCAATATTAGCTCTGACATTTCAGCCAGAGAGAAAAACGAGGGCGTGCACAACGCGTGCCAAAAGTTCCCGGTAGGCCGGCGAGGACGGAGGGCTGACGGATGAGAGAATGGAGAGAACCGGAGAGGCTTTGTTCCAGGAAAACAAAGACATCGTTGCCTCCCGGTCACATCAGATTAGAGTCATTTTCTCTTGCTTTGGGTTACAGACCGGATGAATTCTCCTCTACAGCGGAGACAGGAAGAACGGCGTGATTACAGCCTGATGTCTCATCGTGCACTTCGGTTTAGATCCATCATTTCACACACGGCTGTGATTCAGCATTCGGGTCTCAAAAAGAACAGTTCGGCCCAAAAAAATAATAATCACACAGTGTTCCTTCGATAATAAATGTATCCAGATGAGATGTTTGACATGCGGGTTTTGCTTCTGTAGTCTTGCACCGGACGCTTGAGGAGCGGACCATTCGGATCGACGGATCCATTTCAAAGGCGAACACTGAAATGAATCGAGGCAACGAGCTTGAATGGATTATTATCGATTATAACTGCTTATAAATCGATTATAGATTAGAATTGTAGTGTGAGGTAGGATGAAGCAGGACACGAGTGTGTAAACTCAAAGCCGTGTTTATTGAGCGTAATACAGCAATCAGCATGGTAATCCATAGCAGGGGTCAAATAACAAGCAGACCGCATCAACCCAGGGGAATCCATAATCATAACGGAGAAAACCTAAAGAAGGATCCGGAACAACTCGGGAATAAAGAAGCACGACTCAGAACTTAACAACATACAGCATGATGAGGCTTCACACTGAAAAAAAAACTCAGGGGTTTTATATACTGTGTATATATATATATATATATATATATATATATACACACACACACACACACGTGTATATATATATATACGTGCAAGTAGTGTACAGGTAATATCTAACTCCGCCCCTCACCTAACCCCATCCCTCACCTAATCCCGCCCCTCACATAACTCCATCCCTCACCTAATCCCGCCCCTCACCTAACCCCATCCCTCGCCTAATCCAATCCCTGTACTAACCCCACCCCGTACCTAACCCCACCCCTCACCTAACCCCATCCCTCACTTAACCCTGCCCCTCATCTAACCCCACCCCTCACCTAACCCCATCCCTCATCTAACCCCACCCCTCACTTAACCCTGCCCCTCATCTAACCCCACCCCTCACCTAACCCCATCCCTCACCTAACCCCATCCCTCACCTAACCCCATCCCTCACCGAACCCCATCCCTCACCTAACCCCGCCCCTCACCTAATCCTACCCCTGCCCCTCACCTAATCCCGCCCCTCAGTAACCCCGCCCCTCACCTAAAGAAGAAGGCACAGAGAGAAAATGCATGAATAGGAAGAACTTCATCACTTTACTGTGTGTGTGTGTGTGTGTGTGTGTGTGTGTGTGTGTGTGTGTGTCACAAACACTATTCTTTTCTCTTACTTGCCTCACCAAAACTGTACTTTGATCATAATGCCATCAGAGACAGAGATCAGTCTGTTCTTGCTCCCTTTCTCTCTCCCTCTCTCTCTCTCTCCCTCTCTCTCTCTCCCTCTCTCTCTCTCCCTCTCTCTCTCTCTCTCCCTCCATCAGTCGTATGCTAATGAATCCTTCACTTGCTATGACGGAAGCCTTAAAAGCTGTCCCTGATAGAAACAGGAAGTTGGAGGAGGAAAAGAAAAGAAAAAGAAAAAGCTTTGCCGTATCTCCTACACACACAAACACACATATACACACTAACACACACACTAACACACATGTACACACATGTCTGATGTGCACAAATGTCACTTCCTGCTCTTTCCTTTCAAGGCTAACCTTTCTAGTTGCTAACAGCCAAGAGTCGATAAAGGAAAGAGGCGGAATGACGTGGAAATGCCGCCGTTTCACAAATAAAAGGATAACAATTAATCCTCTCTGACCTTTTCCCTTTCTGCATACCTTTAGCATCTTTTCTCTGCATTAGCATCTTGTCTTTTTTTTTCTTTTTTTCTTTTACAGAACTTGCAAGGACAGTACAGTACTATTATTTTCTCCTGCTCCTTTTTTTTTTCTTTTTCTTTTTTCCTTTTTTCCTACCTTTTTCTTTCTTTCTCTCAGGGTTTGGAGGCGGAGACGGATGCGAGTGCCGATTAGATTTAATGACAATACAACAGAACACAAAAGTAACAGTAACTATAGAACGTGTGGCGAAACGCTCAGGCAAAGAATAACCGTAAAACGACGACCATAATATATACACGTATACGCGTAGTGCTCATTAACAAGAATGAGATTCAGGTGCAGGTGGCCATGTGACACTCGGTACGTTTACACGGACAACAATCCGATATGAACCCGATTAAGACGATACTCTGATTGAGAAACTAGCATGTGAACAGAGATTATTGAGGACCTTAATCCGATTAAAGTCGTACTCGGAGTAAACACAGACGGAATTAAGACGTGTGGAGTATTTCCTGTTTTAGTCGCGTTATGGACGTGCGTTACAGACACGTACACACCTTAATCACACTATTAACGTCGTGTGGGAGTTTTCACCGCATTGTGAGACAGGACACGTACACACACGGCAGTGCTCGACCGTTTGACGGCGAACAAGAGCACGGCTGCGTCCCAAACCGCGTACTTACCTGCTATATATAGTAGGTGAGATACATGTATCTCAGCTACTATACAGTAGGTAAGTATGCGGTTTGGGACGCAGCCCACGACTTCAAGCAGTCGTCTATTAGCACGTACAGCACGACGAATAATGAACCGCACTTGAAGCTTTCGTAAAATTTAAATAAAAACACCCAAAACTGTATACGGTCCCATAACGAAGACCGACTGTATGTCGATACGTGAAATTCTGGAGGGACGTCGGACGACGTGGCTCGGGGACGTAATGACGTGTGCCGTTAATCCATCTATGTTCTATAACACGTAAAGGGAACATGAAAGGAGTATTCTAAAAGCGACTCATGTAAACACCTTAATCAGAATATCGTCTCATTCAGAATAAGGTCAGTCATTAGATTACTGCTGTCCATGTAAACGTAGTTAATAATGCTGTATGGTGCAGTGCATGCTGGGAACTGTAGTCCGGAGTTCCTTCTGGTATATCCATGGCACTTTCTTTCTTTCTTTCTTTCTTTCTTTCTTTCTTTCTTTCATCTGTCTTTTCCATCTTTTTGCCCTTTTTTTGGTGTTTTTCGAACTTTTCTATCCTTTTTTAAAAATATCTTTCTCTTTTTTTTTTTCTTTTCTGTTTTTTTTTCCCCCTTTTCTGACTTTACATATTTGGCTTTTTCTGGTTTAATCATCATTTTTTTAAGGCTTTTCCCAGCTTTTCTTTCATTTTTATTTTCGTACAATAACGTGATATCACAGACACACAGAGAGAGAGAGAGATGGAAAGAGTGAGACCTGATTTAATTAATCCTGCTGATTTGAAAGAATTTAAAGCTGATTTGGAGGTGAGGTTGGTGTTGATGTTGTAGAGGTGATGAGCGCACACTCTCTGATTGGGAAATTAATATCGCTTCCCGTGTGTTTATTGTGCTCACGATTCTCTTCGTGATGCGCCGGTGGTTTTCTTGACTCTGGTTTCTTTTTTAACAAAATAGATGCATTTTTTTAAAATCTCAGCTGGATTCTCCGAGATGAACTACTGCTAAATATGCAAACAATAATGTGAAAAATAAAAAAGAGAGAATTTATAAGCGTATGCAGGGTTAGGGCTGAGAGCGAGGCTGCGGTGATGAATGGAAATGGATTTGGAACGAGGCCGGAGGTGAAACGGAGCTGTTTGACTCCTGCTACACTCATTAGTGACTTCTCCATCTGCCAGCAGCCTATGTGTGTGTGATGTATGGAAATCAGATTTACACACACACACACACACACACACACACACACACACACACACACACAAACATATTTGTTCTGGAAAATATGCTTACAGTTTCATAAAGTGATTCACAAAGTGATTTAACATGCGATACTGTTCTACAGGAGAGAGAGTGTACTACAGGAGAGAGAGTGTACACTACAGGAGAGAGTGTACACTACAGGAGAGAGTGTACTCTACAGGAGAGAGTGTACACTACAGGAGAGAGTGTACTCTACAGGAGAGAGAGTGTACACTACAGGAGAGAGAGTGTACTCTACAGGAGAGAGTGTACACTACAGGAGAGAGTGTACTCTACAGGAGAGAGAGTGTACACTACAGGAGAGAGAGTGTACTACAGGAGAGAGAGTGTACTCTACAGGAGAGAGTGTACACTACAGGAGAGAGTGTACTCTACAGGAGAGAGTGTACACTACAGGAGAGAGTGTACTCTACAGGAGAGAGAGTGTACACTACAGGAGAGAGTGTACACTACAGGAGAGAGTGTACACTACAGGAGAGAGTGTACTCTACAGGAGAGAGAGTGTACACTACAGGAGAGAGTGTACACTACAGGAGAGAGTGTACTCTACAGGAGAGAGAGTACACTACAGGAGAGAGTGTACTCTACAGGAGAGAGAGTGTACACTACAGGAGAGAGTGTACTCTACAGGAGAGAGAGTGTACTCTACAGGAGAGAGAGTGTACACTACAGGAGAGAGAGTGTACACTACAGGAGAGAGAGTGTACTCTACAGGAGAGAGAGTGTACTCTACAGGAGAGAGAGTGTACACTACAGGAGAGAGTGTACTCTACAGGAGAGAGTGTACACTACAGGAGAGAGTGTACTCTACAGGAGAGAGTGTACACTACAGGAGAGAGTGTACTCTACAGGAGAGAGAGTGTACACTACAGGAGAGAGTGTACACTACAGGAGAGAGTGTACACTACAGGAGAGAGTGTACTCTACAGGAGAGAGAGTGTACACTACAGGAGAGAGTGTACTCTACAGGAGAGAGAGTACACTACAGGAGAGAGTGTACTCTACAGGAGAGAGAGTGTACACTACAGGAGAGAGTGTACTCTACAGGAGAGAGAGTGTACTCTACAGGAGAGAGAGTGTACACTACAGGAGAGAGAGTGTACACTACAGGAGAGAGAGTGTATTCTACAGGAGAGAGAGTGTACTCTACAGGAGAGAGTGTACACTACAGGAGAGAGTGTACACTACAGGAGAGAGTGTACTCTACAGGAGAGAGAGTGTACACTACAGGAGAGAGAGTGTACACTACAGGAGAGAGAGTGTACTCTACAGGAGAGAGAGTGTACACTACAGGAGAGAGAGTGTACACTACAGGAGAGAGAGTGTACTCTACAGGAGAGAGAGTGTACTCTACAGGAGAGAGTGTACACTACAGGAGAGAGTGTACTCTACAGGAGAGAGTGTACACTACAGGAGAGAGTGTACACTACAGGAGAGAGTGTACTCTACAGGAGAGAGTGTACACTACAGGAGAGAGAGTGTACACTACAGGAGAGAGTGTACTCTACAGGAGAGAGTGTACACTACAGGAGAGAGTGTACTCTACAGGAGAGAGAGTGTACTCTACAGGAGAGAGAGTGTACTCTACAGGAGAGAGTGTACACTACAGGAGAGAGTGTACACTACAGGAGAGAGTGTACTCAACAGGAGAGAGAGTGTACACTACAGGAGAGAGAGTGTACACTACAGGAGAGAGAGTGTACTCTACAGGAGAGAGAGTGTACACTACAGGAGAGAGTGTACACTACAGGAGAGAGAGTGTACTCTACAGGAGAG
>NC_030430.2:24105226-24145226 GCF_001660625.3 Ictalurus punctatus
AATAAAGAAAGAAAGAAAGAAAGAAAGAAAGAAAGAAAGAAAGAAAGAAAGAATGGATGCATGGATGAAGGAATGAATGAACGCAAAAACACAAGAAAGAAATAAAGAAAGAAAGAAAGAAAGAAAGAAAGAAAGAAAGAAAGAAAGAAAGAATGGATGCATGGATGAAGGAATGAATGAACGCAAAAACACAAGAAAGAAATAAAGAAAGAAAGAAAGAAAGAAAGAAAGAAAGAAAGAAAGAATGGATGCATGGATGAAGGAATGAATGAACGCAAAAACACAAGAAAGAAAGCAAGCAAGAAAGAAAGAATGGATGCATGGTTGAATGAGTGAATGAATGAATGAAAAATTAAGAAGGAAAATAATGAATGAAAGAAAGAAAGAACGAAGTGATGGATGCATGGATGAAGGAATGAATAAAGAAAGTAAGAATGAAATTAAAAACATAAGAAAGAAAAAGAAAGAAAGAAAGAAAGAAAGAAAGAAAGAAATGCATGGAAGGATAAATGAGGGAATAAATGAATGAATTAAAAATTAAGAAGGAAAATAATAAATGAAAGAAAGAAATGATGTATGCATAGATGAATGAATGAAGGAACGAACGAAGGAAGGAAGAAGGAAATTAAAAAAAAAACATAAGAAAGAAAGAGAAAGAAAGGATGCATGAATGAATGAGGGAATGAATGAATGAAAAATTAAGAAGGAAAATAATGAAAGTAAGAAAGGATGGATGCACTGATGAAAGGATGAATCGAGGAATGAATGAAGGAAGGAAGAAGGAAATTAAAAAACAAGAAAGAAAGAAAGAAAGAAAGAATGGATGCATGGATGAATGAATGAGTGAATGAATGAATGAAAAATTTAGAAGGAAAATAATAAATGAAAGAAAGAAATGATGGATGCATAGATGAATGGATGAATGAAGGAAGGAAGGAAGAGGGAAATTAAAAAAGCATAAGAAAGAGAAAGAAAGGATGAATGAATGAGGGAATGAATGAATGAAAAATCAAGAAGAAAAATAATAAATGAAAGTAAGAAAGGATGGATGCACTGATGAAAGGATGAATCGAGGAATGAATGAAGGAAGGAAAAAGGAAATAAAAAACATAAGAAAGAAAGAAAGAAAGAAAGAAAGGATGCATGAATGAATGAAAAGATAAAGAATGAAATGAATAAACTCTTTTAATCTTTACTCGAAGCCCAGTCTGCTCCATGGAACTTCTTTACATTTTCATCCACACCTCACCTGTCAATCATCCCTCTCCCCTCCCCCTTTCAGGGATGAATTACACAGCACAAACATGTTCTTACAGTCATCGATCGCTGATCAAACAGAAGCAGCTCTTGGGAATGTTCCGGACTCGGCTGGACATGACGTTCTCTCGGTTTCTCTCCAAATCGTCAGCTAGACGTCGCTGACGATATATTTGACATGTCCGAGCTCGGTGCAAACATACTGGTATCAAACGAATAAAGTGCAGACCTACACCTGGTCGCTTAGGAGATGCCCGTGCCTCATCATTCGTCGGCCTCGTGATCGCTCGGAGAAACCTTCGATGTGGATAGATTCCTCGTTTGCAATTTACAGAAGCTTTGTTAGTGTTTTCACAGGAAGAAAAGGAAGGTAGATGAAAGAGACCAGACCAAGGACTTGAGCTATATGGCTAGCGTAGGTGAAGACATGTCTACAGGTGAAGCAGACAGGACTGAATAAGCGGTCTGGTTAGATGTAGATATTTGACCTTGCTGTTGAGGAAAAAAGCTGCTTCACAAATATGAGAAATATGAATTCAATTCAGATTTGAATGGACGTCTAGGAGTATTATGTAGCATGAGTGCCAAATGCATCTTTGTATATATATATATATATATATTCCTCAGATTTGTTGTATAATCTGATCCCATAAAGATGGACACCAACGCTAAAGACGTTAAAATGCTGCCGTGACGGACATATCGAGTCCGTGTTTATATATTCATGATGAAACACCCATCTCCAAGCTTCCTTCTCCACCCTTATTCACACAGTCACTCTCTTTCCAGTTTTGATTTCAACATATGTTGAGGAGGGGGAGAAAAAAAAAACAACAACAACAAAAAAAAAAAACACCACCACTGTTCAAGGCAACGTTTGTCAGAATAATAGGCTCCATTTCACCGTGGAGGACAATAATTAAAGAGACTTCTGCAGAAACTTTTTTACACACTACACACACAAAAGAAGACATGTTCCAGGTTTTTGCACTTTAAATTAGCGGCCATGCTGGACTATTTTCTTCACCCCAGTGAAGCAGAAATCAGGCGATTATGTGCAAAGCTCTGTGACGTGATTACGGAGGGAACGGAGAACAGTCGGGGGTGAAACTCGCTGTACTGAACATCACTGATTGTTCAAACGCAAGCTTTACACAAAGACCTCGTTCACCTTGAAAGTGTTTCTGAAGTGCTTTCCATCCGATAGACACGTTCCTCTCGATCCACACCAGCTTTGTGACTGCCATCCAGCCCTGCTGCGTTTTCTCTTAATGTCATGTCTATGTTCTGTGTTTGCGTTATGTCCATGTTCTCGACAGAGATCCGTTCGAATCACACACTGACAGTGTCGATGAATGTGAATAAAATCACTATCTACGACAGTAAGACGACTGTGTTCCTTTAACGCTGTGGTATTTTTTGGAGGAATGGGTTCTACGTGGAACGTTTGGTGCAGATCGCGGAAATCCGTTGCACTAATGTTCATTTGTCAGCATGTTCTTCTTCTCTTTCCTGAAGATAATACATAGCTTGTCATGTGACTGAGAAAGCGGAACTCGCAAACACTCTCCGATGCCCCTCTAGACCCATCAAACGAGACCAGATAGAACCAGCATGTCCAACTGGAACCAGCATGACCAGATAGATCCAGCAAGACCTGATAGAACCAGTGAGGCCAATTGGAATGAGCGTGACAACATAGAACCAGCTCGATTAACTGGAACCAGCCTGAACAGCTAGAACAGCTAGAACTGGTTTGACCAATTGGATTGAGATCGACAAGTTAGAACCAGCCTTACTGGATAGAACCGGCCTGACTTGATAGAACCAGTGTGACCAACTGGAATGAGATAGACAAGCTAGGACCAGCCTGAGCTAATAGAACCAGCTTGAACAGCTAGAACTGACTTGACCAATTGGAATGAGATCGACAAGCTAGAACCAGCCTGACCAGATAGAACCGGCCTGACATGATAGAACCAGTGTGACCAACTGGAATGTTCTTGACAAGCTAGAACCAGCCTGACCAGATAGAACCACCTTGAACAGCTAGAACTGACTTGACCAATTGGATTGAGATCGACAAGTTAGAACCAGCCTGACCGGATAGAACAAGACTGAACAACTAGAACAGCTAGAACTGACTTGATCAATTGGAATGTTCTTGACAAGCTAGAACCAGCCCGACCAAATAGAACCAGCCTGACCGGATAGAACCGGCCTGACATGGTAGAACCAGTGTGACCAACTGGAATGTTCTTGACAAGCTAGAACCAGCCTGACCAGATAGAACCGGCCTGACATGATAGAACCAGTGTGAATAACTGGAATGTTCTTGACAATCTAGAACCAGCCTGACCAGATAGAACCACCTTGAACAGCTAGAACTGACTTGACCAATTGTTTTGAGATCGACAAGTTAGAACCAGCCTGACCGGATAGAACCGGTCTGACATGATCGAACCAGTGTGACCAACTGGAATGTTCTTGACAAGCTTGAACCAGCCTGAACAGCTAGAACCAGTGTGACCAACTGGAATGAGCTTGACAAGCTAGGACTAGCTTGATTAACTGGAACCATCCTGCTCAGCTAGAACCCGTCTGACCAACTGGGACCAGTATGACCAAATAGGACCAGCATGTCTAGCTAGAACCAGTCTGAACTGACAGCTCAAGCAACAAACCACTGGCAGTAGTTACACGGCAGAGACAGGACTAAAACAAAAACGAAAACAAACAAGCGCAACTAGCATTTGTAGCCATGGGAACCACCACTATACAAAGGGGGGAATGGTGGTAAAGTGTGAATGGCGAAGTGTGGCTCAGAATCTGTAGACTACAGTGATTAATCATGGAAAGTCCCAGCTCTTAAAGGGAATCTGAGTTTGGTTGGAAATGCCATGAGAGTGTTTGGCGAATTAACGAAAGGAACGTTGTTGAGATGTGTGTTGAGTCGTGCGCTTTCTGGCAAAACTGTAACTGGTACAGTAGCGAATACACAAATAACAATCCCCGAAAGCTGCTCTGAAACTTGGAAAGTTTTTAAGTTTTCAGAGCTTTTTTTTTTTTCCCCCCCATCTCTGTTGTGCAACAGCGGGGGCTTTCTTCAACACAAACGCTGCTCTGGGTGCCATCATTATCTACCACTGCGCTTAAAAAGCCAGGAGAGGAAACGCTGCGGAGGAAAGAAAAGAGGGAGAGAAAGAGAGAGAGGAAGCGCTGTGTGTGATTTCCCTCGACGGCGCTGCGGCTTTGAAGAGTGAAGCGTGGTGATGGTGGTGAACCGCATGCGTGTGCGCGCGCGCGCGTGTGTGTGTGTGTGTGAGGGAGAGAGAGAGAGAGAGAGAGAGAGAGAGAGAGGTTCAGTCCTCAACCGACAGCTCATCGCATAGACACAGAGCTAATGGAGCAGTGCTGCTAAACAAGTGCCCTCTGAATACTGACACTCAGAAGGAGTTATGCAGGTTTTATTTTAGCTCCTTACTAGACTTTAGTAGGGTGTTTTTTCTGTTCTATTTTAAATTTTTCCTGCGACTCTTCTTGACTTCCATTTGCTATTAAATCCTGGCCTCCATCTTTAGTGCCATTCTACTACTTACATCATCATTAGGTGATCTGATGATTAGATGATATTTGATATAACCTCTTACCTTAGGGCCTCCACTCGACTAGGAGTAGGTCACATGACCGTAACACGTCTGTAGGCTAGACGGGTATATGTGCGGAGAACTCGTTAACTCGTTCCGATAGCCGATTCTATCACAATAAGCGTCATTTTAAAAAGAATCCTTTTGCTTATGTTATCATATAGATCTCGCTTCTGAGCGTATCGGTGAATGAATGAAGCCAGTTCTGAAGGTTGAAATCACGTATCGGGACAGATAACAGATGGATGGATGGATGGATGGAGGCAAGGACCTGTCGAACGGATTGATTTCTGATCGGACGTGTCGGCCAGGAGGCGGGTCGTCGCTGTCGGCGACGAGCTGATTAGCGAGTGCGAGTGATAGCTTACGATAGTTTAGTGATCTTGCGCTCAATTCTTACTCTTTAATTAAAGTGTCCCAGGCTCGGACATCGAAATGTCCACACACACGCACACGTACACGCACACATACACACACACACACACACACATACACACACGTCTATATCAATATGAACCTGACTAGAGGAAAAAGGTGCAAGTACAGACTTGCCAAACCTGTAGAGGAACAATGCGTAGTCCTATGGGAGGTGGAATATTTTGTGTAAGTTAAAACTCTAGTGCAGGTATATACTGTAGTGCACGTGTATACTGTAGTGCACGTATATACTCTAGTGCAGGTATATACTGTAGTGCATGTATATATTGTAGTGCACGTGTATACTGTAATGCACGTATATACTGTAGTGCATGTATATATTGTAGTGCAGGTATATACTGTAGTGCAGGTATATACCGTAGTGCACGTATATACTCTAGTGCAGGTATATACTGTAGTGCATGTATATATTGTAGTGCACGTGTATACTGTAATGCACGTATATACTGTAGTGCATGTATATATTGTAGTGCAGGTATATACTGTAGTGCAGGTATATACCGTAGTGCACGTATATACTGTAGTGCAGGTATATACTCTAGTGCAGGTATATACTGTAGTGCACGTATATATTCTAGTGCAGGTATATACTGTAGTGCACGTATATACTCTAGTGCAGGTATATACTGTAGTGCACGTATATACCGTAGTGCACGTATATACTGTAGTGCAGGTATATACAGTAGTGCACGTATATACCGTAGTGCAGGTATATACTCTAGTGCAGGTATATACTGTAGTGCACGTATATACCGTAGTGCACGTATATACCGTAGTGCAGGTATATACTCTAGTGCAGGTATATACTGTAGTGCACGTATATACTCTAGTGCAGGTATATACTGTAGTGCACGTATATACTGTAGTGCACGTGTATACTGTAGTGAAGGTATATACAGTAGTGCAGGTATATACAGTAGTGCAGGTATATACTGTAGTGCACGTGTATACTGTAGTGAAGGTATATACAGTAGTGCAGGTATATACTGTAGTGCACGTTTATACTGTAGTGAAGGTATATACAGTAGTGCAGGTATATACAGTAGTGCAGGTATATACTGTAGTGCACGTGTATACTGTAGTGAAGGTATATACAGTAGTGCAGGTATATACTGTAGTGCATGTATATATTGTAGTGCAGGTATATACTGTAGTGCAGGTATATACAGTAGTGCAGGTATATACTGTAGTGCACGTGTATACTGTAGTGAAGGTATATACAGTAGTGCAGGTATATACTGTAGTGCAGGTATATACTGTAGTGCAGGTATATACAGTAGTGCACATGTATACTGTAGTGCATGTGTATTCTCTAGTGCAGGTATATACTGTAGTGCACGTGTATACTGTAGTGCAGGTATATACAGTAGTGCAGGTATATACAGTAGTGCACGTATATACAGTAGTGCAGGTATATACTGTAGTGCAGGTATATACTGTAGTGCAGGTATATACAGTAGTGCACATGTATACTGTAGTGCACATGTATACAGTAGTGCACGTATATACAGTAGTGCAGGTATATACTGTAGTGCAGGTGTATACTGTAGTGCAGGTATATACAGTAGTGCACATGTATACTGTAGTGCATGTGTATTCTCTAGTGCAGGTATATACTCTAGTGCAGGTATATACTGTAGTGCAGGTATATACAGTAGTGCAGGTATATACTGTAGTGCATGTATATACTCTAGTGCAGGTATATACTGTAGTTCACGTATATACTGTACTGCATGTATATACTGTACAGCATGTATATACTGTAGTGGCTGCATTTTCCAAGTGAGAAAATCGAGATGAGACCAGAGATTACAAAAGTGTGCCTGAGGAAGGGGGCGGAGCTTCCAGGCGGCGGGTTGATATCGGAGACTTAAAAACACGACCGCGAGCGTCAGTGGACGTTAAAATGTCTTCTATATGAAATGTACGTACAGACGAATGCAGTTTGTTTGATGGGTACACATCACAACACAGTCCTTTAAGCTGTGTGTGTGTGTGTGTGTGTGTGTGTGTGCAACCCCTTTTCCTGCTCTCTCTGGTCTCTCTCTCTCTCTCTCTCTCTCTCTCTCTCTTTCTCTCTCCCCTCATTATCTCCTCTCTGACTGGCCAAACGTTTCTTCTCTGCTCTGTCGAACACGCCGAGTCGAAAACAAAAGCCTCAAACTAACAAAGAGAGCAAAGCCACTAAAGAAAACATCAATACTTACTCTAGGGGAATGAGTGATTATGGCAGACCCTCACTCACACACACACACACACACACACACACACACACACACACACACACACACACACTTTCTGTATGACGTGAATTGATTAAATCTTTACAGTCACTATGAAAAACTATGTGCTGTGTGAATAATACCTGATGTCTCTGCGAATAATACAATCTATGATCTACATATATTACAGCTTTCTGTTCACACTACTATTGTAAAATAATAAACAAAGTCCCGACATAGCGTCCACAACACCCTGCCTTGACGTGATTTAATACGGTAGAACAGCAGCGACCGATCTTATCCGGAAAGTTCCGGTGTGGGTGCAGGTGTTCATTCCAACCAATCAGAAGACACACCTGAGTCTACTGAAAGCCACGCTCGACTGATTAAACAGCTGGAATCAGGTGTGGCTCCTGATTGGTTGGAATGAAAACCTGCACCCACACCGGCCCTTTCCGGATAAGATCGGACACCCCTATTGGCCCACAGAGGGTGACAAGATCCTATCGAAACGTCTAAAGCTGACGCAGGGTGTGACCTTGTTCTCACCTTTAGATTTTTTTTTACTCTGAAGTATTGACATCAGTGTAAGGTTTGAGAAAGGGGCGGAGTTCGGACCCTTCATGAGAACTTCCACACATCCTGGGAGCGCATAGAGCTGAAACAGGGGGCGGGGAGTACGTACGTGACGTGGTGCTTAACTTTAAAAACACTGATTTATGGAAACGCATGGTTTTGTGCTTGTGATGCTTCAGGCTCTGAACACAGAGGCTTTCTGGGAAACATTTGCCTGATGGGGCATTGTGTTTTAACGAAGCATCATCAGAAGGACAGTGTGTGTGTGTGTGTGTGTGAAAGATTTCTCCCCATTGTCTCTGCAAAAGGAACTTTAATTATTCTTCTCTACGCTGAAATGGAGCCCAGTATTCTGACAAACGTTGCCTTGAGTGCTGACCGCCTCACACACACACACACACACACACTCCATCTCAGATGTCATAAACTCGAAAAGTGCTGAAGTCAAAACTGAAATCAGCGTCTCTCTGTGTGTGGAAAAGTGCTGGCCTGCAGGAAAGCCTTTATTTTACCGTAAATATGGCCTCGATGTGTCACTCACCGCACCGCGCTGTTATTATACTGTACGTGTGGTTTCAAAAAGAAAGAAAAAAATCACCAACAAAATTACCCGAACCTTTACACTAAACCCGTATCATGATTATTATCCGCATACTGTACACTGTATAGATTTATAGCTACACAATAAACACAACAAAAAAATAAACAAATCGCTGCATAAACATCTGTGTCTATTGCTCAGGCACCGGACAAAATACAGACCTTTTTTTTTTTTTAAAAATTTTTCCACAATTGTGAATTATAACATACACAGCTCAGCCATCACATTAAAACCACCTGCCTAATATCGTCCCCCTCGAGTCGCCAAAACAGCTCTGACGAGATAATCGACGTTATTCCCGTCACCTGTCAGTGGTTTTAATCATATGGCTGATGAGTGTAAGTAAATGAAGTCAATTAAGACGTACTCTAGAGTCAAAATGAAATATATTAATGATACGTTTCATTCACATAGCGCCTTTCCGGAGCTCGAGGACGCTTCATGATACAGTGACACATCGACGATGAACGATCATGGACAAACACACACAGTGTGGAAAAACACTGAGAAGAAACACACAGTAGAGTCAGTGAGAAAACGCGTTAGAACAGATTAGGACGGAAAACAGATACGCTTTTAATTGGGATTCGAACTCGGAGATGGACGTGATGCTGATGATAATCACAGATTTTAGGTGCTATAACACTGAAAGACCTGCCACCCATACTCGAGAGACGAACCCTAGGGACAGAGGACAGTCTGAGCCCAGAGGTCCTGAGAGAGCGGGTCGGGTTGTAGCGCATAAGCGGTGCACTGAGATGCCAAAGCGTGAAGTGATTTAAATGTGAGCAGGATTATTTTATATTTAATGCGAAATGAACCCGGGATCGGAGTAACGTGAGCCGGGCGCTCGGGATGTGCGAGGAGTCTAGACGCAGAGTTTAGAATATATTACAATTTAGCAGTAGAATCAGCAGGCAGACCGACGAGGGGAGCGTCGCGGTAGTCAAGCCGTGAGGAAACAAACGGTACTGCACTTATATAGCGCTTTTCGAACCTTAGCGGTTTTAAAGCGCTTTACACTGTGTCTCATTCACCCATACACACACCAACGGTAGCAGAGCTGCCAGGCAAGGTGCTAACTTGCCATCGGGAGCAACTCGGAGTTCAGCGTCTCGCCCAAGGACACTCCGGCACGTGGAGTCACGTGGGCCGGGAATCGAACCGCCAACCCTACGATTAGTGGACACCCCGCTCTACCGCCTGATCCACAGCCGCCCAGCGTGATAAATAAATAAATAAACAAACAAACAAATGCATGAACCGGTGTTTCAGCGTCTTTGAGGCTAACGGACGTGAGCAACGCGACACACGTGAAAGAAACCAATTTTAGAAACGGAGTTTATATGAGCTTCAAAGGTGAGAGAGGGGTCAAAGATGATGCCTACTGAGAGTGCTATCGATGTCACAGGTAGGTCATAGAGGATATGTTTAGTAAGCGTTGGTCTACCGATAATAATGATGTCAGTTTTATTATTACATTCACAGTTTATATCAGATGATTTCAACTTCTTCCTGTTTCCTGTTTCCTTTTTCAACGTCCTGTTTCTCTGGAAACCTACTGTACTACGCTTAACCTTGACTACACCTACTATTATTTCTGCTCGCTCACTTACTGCACCTTCCGTTGTCTTGTCGGATTTGGTTTGGTGTTTTAATGTTATTTATACCGCAGAGTCACTTAAACTCACTTCAGACCCCTTCGATACGATGTAAAAATGAATAACAAACTTTTTTCTTTTTTTTTAAACTCGGGCTTAGATCGCGAGCCCCTGTGAACGAGGTGTTACTATAGAAACGATAACGTATTAGAACGAGCGCGTTCATTTCGAAATAAATGAATGAACCCTGCGATGTGGAGCCGCACTACGGTCCTAGAAGACACCTTCTTCTGACCAATCAGATTGTAGGACATGTTAATTACGTATATTAGAAAGGTTGTACGTACGAAGGCGTTTATTCCTAATTTGATGGAGATTTCTTCTGCCGCGTCTGTATCCGAGCGTGTTCAACTGTAGAGTTTCCAGGCAATGAAAGCATGAGACTGAACGATCACGCTGGAAGACGTTAGCTGACTAAACCCCTGTTATGGCTCCTCCTCTACAGTAGGCCGTGTGTTATTGACCGTCGCGTAGTTCGTGTTTGTTTTCTACGGCACGCTGTATTTTCCCCGAATTCACAGTAAGGATTTGGGGAGCTGAGTGGGAACGGGAACGGGAACGTAGATCAGGGACACGTCCACCCAGGACATGTCAGGAAATAATCATCTGGAGGTGAATCACAAGCAGGCGGTGTGTCGATGGAGGAGTTTCTGCTTGTGCGTGAGATTTATGCGTGTTATTAGGCTCAAGAAGGAAGGAAATGTTGGTGGTTATTGTTTTTGCTTTTGGTTTGGAATAAAGTTAAAAAAAAAAACACCTTTGTGTGGAAATTTTTTAACATATTAAATATTAAACCAAAAATAAAATTCGAATCATTTCGGACTATTTGAGGTTTCGAACACTAAACAACGAAACGTATCCCTGGACTCTAGTTTGTTTGTTTATTTGTTTGTTTGTTTGTTCGGCCGTTTATTTATTCTTCTGTAGTTGAAATGAAATAAATCGATTTAGTTGTTCGGTTGTTTTGAACACAAAAGGCAGCCCTTGTTTATTTGTTTCTTTGTGTATACATTCATTCATTTATTTATATTTATGTTTTCTTGAAACAAAATCCATTTCTTTATTTAGATGATAATGATAGGGTGTCCTAAATATGGATTTATTTGTTTGTTTGTTTGTTTAGGCACAAATTCATTCATTTATTTGTATGTTTGTTTGAAATAAAACACATTAGTTTTTTTAGTTGATGATTATATGGGTTTCTGCCAAATAGATAGATAGATAGATAGATAGATAGATAGATAGATAGGCAGACAGACAGATAGATAGATAGATAGATAGATAGATAGATAGATAGACAGACAGACAGACAGATAGATAGATAGACAGACAGACAGGCAAACAGACAGACAGATAGGCAGACAGACAGACAGACAGGTAAGCAGACAGACATACAGATAGATAGATAGATAGATAGATAGATAGATAGATAGATAGATAGATAGACAGACAGACAGGCAAACAGACAGACAGATAGGCAGACAGACAGACAGACAGGTAGGCAGACAGACAGACAGATAGATAGATAGATAGATAGATAGATAGATAGACAGACAGACAGGCAAACAGACAGACAGATAGGCAGACAGACAGACAGACAGGTAGGCAGACAGACAGACAGATAGATAGATAGATAGATAGATAGATAGATAGATAGATAGATAGATAGACAGACAGACAGGCAGACAGATAGGCAGACAGACAGACAGACAGGTAGGCAGACAGACATACAGATAGATAGATAGATAGATAGATAGATAGATAGATAGACAGACAGACAGGTAGGCAGACAGACATACAGATAGATAGATAGATAGATAGATAGATAGATAGATAGATAGATAGATAGATAGATAGACAGACAGGCAAACAGACAGACAGACAGACAGACAGACAGACAGACAGGTAGGCAGACAGATAGATAGGGAGATAGATAGATAGACAGATAGATCCATGTATTTGTTTGCTTGTTTAGCTTGTTACACAGCTTTACGTATTCATCTCTTACTTTTATTGAAGGATTTGTTTATTTATTTATTTATTTATTACATTTGATTCTTTATTATTTTATTCACTAAACGTTCTGGATGTTCTGTATTTTTTAATTTCTCTTTTATTTCTCTCTCTCTGTCTCTCTCTTTTTTTTTTTTTTTTAAAGATACCGTGTGTTTAAACAATAAAAGGGACAACATTAACCGAGATTCATTTACAGCAGCTTTCTCCGTCTGTTCTTTTTAGTTTTTCAAATAAAGCACGTTTTATTCAGCGGTTCGGACGAATTCATCGATTCAGCAATCAATGCAGAATATAAAAAAGGATCAAATGAGCAAAAATCAATAGACAGAAAAAAATTTGGATAATTTAATTTCTAACAGTTAAAATACATTTAAAAAAAAAACAGAGACAAGAATAGAAACAGAATAAAATAAAATAAGAATAAGAATATATATATACACACACATATATATATATATATATATATATATATATATATATATATATATATATATATATATATATATATATATATATATATATAAGTTAATTAAAAGCTGCAAAATCCCCCCAACCCCAAGAATTACTCGTAATAATAAGAAATGACTTCTAATTTGAAATCACTTCTGTTTATTTGACAAGTTAATGTCAAGTCAAAAAATGTTTATCTGTAAATAAAATTCTTTACAACCTTTTAACTGAAACACTATTTTTCTCATTTCGCCCTGAGCCGAGCCGAATCAGAAACAGCCGGGAAGGATGAACTCTCTTGTACTCAATGTTCACAGTTTCTGTCTAATAATGGACCTGTGGGCTAGTTCTTTCCTCCGAGCGCGCGTTCGTAGATTAAACGAAGTGGTGGAGCATCAATAATTTACTCTTCAATCTTTTTATGGAGCAAGACCTCTGAGGCTCATGAATTCGTCTGCATTAACCAAGTCAAAAAAAAGTGTTCAAAAATAGGCGTTAAAAGTTTAACTCATATTAATAGCGCCATTTGAAGACTGGGCTGTAGAGTTCTGCTTCATCTGTGTGAGGCTGGAGAATTAAATACGAGCTATGATGGAGGTCTTTACTGCCAGACACACACACACACACACACACACACACACACACACACACACACACACACACACACACACACACACACACACACTGCTGGGGTAGTCTGGAGACCTGAGTGTGTATTGGTGTGTGTTTAAATCTTTTCTCTCTGCCCCACTGGTTCCCTAATGATCCACAACTAAGATTTATACTGCGATATTAATGATGTCTAATTAATGAATTGTTTCAAATCTCTCAGCACTCAGTTACGCCTCTTTAAACCACGCCCCAGTTTCACTGGTCATAAATGAAGTGGTGGAGGTCACATGACCACTCACGTCTGCAAGAACAAAGGATAAGAGGATGCCGGTGTGACTGTCTGTCTGTTTTTCTCTGTCTTCTGTCTGTCTTTCTATCAATCTATTTTTCTCTGTCTGCATGTCTATCATGCATGTCTAGTTTATTTCTCCCTCTATCTATCTATCTATCTATCTATCTGTCTGTCTGTCTGTCTGTCTGTCTGTCTGTCTGTCTGTCTGTCTGTCTGTCTGTCTGTCTGCATGGCTATCTGTCTGTCTGTCTGTCAGTCTGTCTATTGGTCTATCTATCTATCTATCTATCTATCTATCTATCTATCTGTCTGTCTCTCTGTCTGTCTGTCTATCTATCTATCTATCTGTCTGTCTGTCTGTCTGTCTATCTATCTGTCTGTCTGTCTGCCTGGCTGTCTGTCTGTCTGTCTGTATGTCTATTGGTCTATCTATCTATCTATCTATCTATCTATCTATCTATCTATCTGTCTGTCTGTCTGTCTGTCTGTCTGTCTGTCTGTCTATCTATCTATCTATCTGTCTGTCTGTCTGTCTATCTATCTATCTATCTGTTTTCTTTGTCTGTCTGTCTCTCAGTTTGTTTCTCTATCTATCTATGTATCTGTCTGTCTGCCTGTCTGTCTGTCTGTCTGTCTAGAAAATGCACAGAAATGAATACAGTTCATCTATAAGAACAAAACTAATTTCACTGTTCGAGGTTGAAGGTTCAGCTGGATTTATTAAAGGAAAAAAAAGTAATCCATTCTTTGGAAAAAAAAAAAAAAAAAAAAACCCTCCAAAAAACTATTGACTGCTGAAACCCTGCCAGGTGTGCACATCTGCAAGGTCAGCACTTTCTTTATATTTTTCTCACCTCACCATTCTTTCCATTCAGGAGCAAAAACCAAAGGGAAAAAAAAAACAGCAGGTTGCCATGCCTTGATGAATTCCCCCGATGGCGACAGACAGAGAGATTTGGAGGTGTGCCGACAGCTGAGCTCGAGGGAGACGTGTCATACAACAACGTTCCACTCTTTACACACTTCAGCCTGTGTTCTCTGTAAACGCACTCAAATATCTTCGCCCGTGGTCTGATGAATAATTAGTGTACACATCCGCCTACGCAATCACGGCGAGAAAAAAAAAAAAAAAAAAAAGAAAAACACATCCTTGCAACTTAATCCATTAGTCATAATGAATGAAGGATGAGGAGAGATGTCTTTCTCGCGCTGAGCATGTGGTAGAACAGGAAGTAGGAGGCTGGGAAAATACACTTCATCACACACACACACACACACACACACACATTTATAGTAATATACGAAAACGTGGAACACCTACACTGTTAGAAACCTTATCTTTAAGTGTTTCCTGATCAGAAAATGTGTCTAATCGTTGATTCTGTAAGGAGATGGAAGGAGTCTCCAGTGTCAGAGCCAAAGCTCTAACTTTAAGTTCTCCGACATCTTCAGGACAGGGGATTATTTATTTATTTATTTATTTATATTACGGCATTCGGCAGACGCCCTTATCCAGAGCGACTTACATTTTATCTCATTTATACACCTGAGCAGTTGAGGGTTAAGGGATTTGAACTCACAAACTTCTGATCAGTAGCCCAACACCTTAACCACTGAGCCACCACTGCCCCGTTAATTACCAGAGAGAGAGAGAGAGAGAACAAAAAGGAACTGAAAGAATGACTGCTTGTAGCTGTTGTAAAGTACGGAAGAAGATTTACGTTCACTGTTCACCCATCCATCCGTCCGTCCATCCATCCGTCCGTCCATTTTCGTACCGCTTATCCTATACAGGGTTGTGAGGAGGCTGGAGCCTATCCCACGGAACCCTGGGCACATGCTGGGGGACACCCTGGACAGGGTACAATCACACACATTCACACATTACGGACAATCCTGAAATTGCCACTTCGGCCTACGAAGCATGTCTTTGGACTGAGGGAGGAAACTGGAGTACGCAGAGGAAACCTCTGAAGCACGGGGAGAACATACGAACTTCACACACACAGGGAGGAGGTGGGATTCGAACCCCCAACCCCAGAGGTGTGAAGCAAGCATGTGATTTTATATATATATATATATATATATATATTAGAGTTAGTGTGGAAGTTCAGTAACGTCTGCCTCACATATATACATTGTGCAGGTGGAAGCAGAAATGAAAGAGAAAGCCGAGTTTGATACTCCTCCCTTCTGAGGGCGCATCAGGGGACAGGATGAGTAAATCCGCCTCCCTTGTGGCTGGATTTCTCCCCTCGGCGAAGTTCATCTCCAGAAGATATTTTCTCGGTAATCTTCCCGCTCTGTGACTGATTCCCACCGAGAGCTCTGAGTGACACCCCAGATCTGTCTCCGTTTGATGCCGTTCGACTTGGGGAGCCATGAAAATAACCTCTACTGCGTGTTTTTTTTTCCTCTTCTTCTTCTTCTTCTTTTTTTCATTCTCTGCGACTTCTCTCTGATCTTCCCCCTTCTTTCTATTTCTTTTTTCTTCATTTTCTCTTCCCTTTATCTGCCTTTGTTCCTCAAACCGGTGCTAGCGTGTCTCAGTGTTCGGGGAAACGCTTTGTGATTAGCTTGTTTTCACATATGGCTGGTTTTGGCATTAATATTCATGGCGGGAAAAAACAAAACAAAACAAAACAACAAAAAAACACGAATGGGTTTTTTTTTTTTTCTTCTTCTTTTCCTTTTTCCTTTTCTACCCAAGCAGACATCCCGTACGAGAGCGCTCTTCGTACGCGGCGTGCCGTACGTGTGTTTAGAATGTGAGCGAACGTGCATATCTGGCGAGAGATTACTAGCGGGGCCCTCGTTTATCACCGGAACCGATTTGCATACCGTTGATGAAAGCTTGAATATAGCTAAACAACGACAATGCCCCAAAGGCAAGCTTCTACGTTCACAGGAATAAAGAGAAAGGTACGAATCTCAGGTGTGGATCTTCATTACGGGCGAAACGGATGAGCTCCTTCATTAAAGCCCACACCTGGACGCTAACATCCATTTATAACCGTTCATTCATCTCACACGCTCGAGTGGCAGAATGAGGAAAAACAAAGGTCGTCTGAAAGTCCCTCGCTTCCTGGAGTCCTATTCATTTCTCTCTGAAAGTCACTCCGTTCCCTGGGGGACATCGGCGATGTTTGAGAGATCCGTCCCTCAAACAGATGCCGTGGAGGAGCGACGGAGAGCTCCTGAGCATTGGGCCGAGAGGACAGATGCAGATTTCTTCACTCAGGTGGGAATAAAAAATAAAAAAAAACAGTTGGGTGCCAGCTTTTGCCAAAAAAAAAAAAAACACGCTCTTTTCAGCTCTCTCTCTCTCTCTCTCGCACTCTCTCTCTCTCTCTCTCTCTCTCTCTCTTTCTCAGACAGACCTGTCAGCCTCGTGGATGAAATAAAGCAATGGAGAGCTCCAGAGAGACGGTGCGCAAGTAAGAGAGAGAGCCAGAGTCACATCAGAGAGAGTTACCCTCGCTTGAAGAAGACATTTATGGGCTCCGTTCTGGCCCAAACTATAACTACTTGGTAGCAAAACTGACAATCTCGAAGGCGCAGAGAAGACCATGAAAAGAAAGACGATCGTTGAGACATTACCAGAGGCCATCGTTGTAATAGCGTCGCCGCCGTACAATTACGTTCCAATGTCTTCCATTATTGAAGCTTTTCTTTCAACTAATACGTTTCACTTTTACTGCATTTCAAAAGAAACGCCCCAGCTATCCTAAGTCTGCGTTATATACGCTGTCGCTACACTCACCGTGGTTCCCGGTGCAATGTGAAGAGAGAGAGTGTGTGTGTGAGATAAGGAAGATAATAAACACGGCGGTTATAGGAAATGAAACAGCATTCCTGTCGATTACCGTGCGTCCGATTCCTCCTGGGAAGTCGTAATTACGAGTTGAGAAGTCGTATTTACGACGTCAGGTGCATTCGAGTCACTCCGGTCGGCGCGAGATTTCGGTGTACCTTCTCTTAATTAACTACAAAAACATACAGCAAGAGGTTTTAGATTTTTTTTTTTAATGTATTTAATTAGTTTTTGAAGGCGCTGTAATCTTTATCGTTACATATTATATCGTAGTTGTACAACTCTAACGTATTTTGTGCGGGAAATTAGCTCGTTTTATTGTAAATTAAAAAAAGTCTGACAAAAATCCGTTTCTGAGACGTTCAATTTCAGCCACAGACGCTGCGTCCATAGATTCCACCATGTTTCCTTACTGACACGCCCCCGACTCGGAAACTCCAGTTTCCCAACTGGTAATTACGACTTTGTGCTGGCGTTCACGTGCGTCCAACTCGTAGATCTTTCCGACGTGACTTGACATAACGCACCACCGATTTCCGTGCTTTAAAACGTCGATCTGTTTTGACTTTGGTTAGTGGTTTCCTACATTACCCACAATGCCATGCTGATAGTGGTGCAGTGAGACTTATCCCTTGCTTCATCGCTACCTGAAGACAGCGATGCAGCGGAGCTTTATCACTCAGCTCGAACGTTCGTGCTCATCAATCCGCCATTCACGCCGTCATCTCGTAGTCTCTGCCGTAACTCAGGGTGACGTTCTACAGCGTTGTATAGCCGCGTTGCATTCTGGGACTCGAAGACCAGCGTCCTCCACTGGATTTCTTATTAATACGACTTTACGGTGAGTGAGAAAACACGCTCTCGTGTTTTTGTCAGACGTCTTTTTCTTTCACGTTTCTTTCATAGGTACTTTCGTACATTTGGTTCAAGATATCGACTCCAGCTTCTACCGGTGGATTTATTTACATGAGTAATTGCGTTTTTGCTTGAGTGAAGAATTTCTGTGCTTTTCCCCAGCTCTGCTACTGGGATCCTTAACATCAAAGCTAGTCCATCATCAGCATTTTGGAGCACGGTTAGCCGGTACTAATGAGCTTTTTGGCTCAAGTTCTCCTTATAATTTTTCAGAGAATCTATCTAGCTTGTCTGATGGCTTAATGGTAAAAAAGAACTAGCATGAATTATTGATGGTTAAAGGCCAATTTCTGGAAGGAATTAGCCTCTAATAATCCTTTCAAGCCTCTACGTCTAGCTGAAATATAAGTCAGTGTTGCCAAACGCTTTCATTTCAGCTGCTACATCTCTTAGCTTGAGCTGTCCATGACCGCTAGCTGTTAGCATGTTATTCATAGCTAGTTAGCTAGTTATTCTCACTCGTTTACATTACCACCCGACCATTGGATATCAGAATGGTTCATTTGGGTTTTTTTTTCCCCTTTCGTTTTAATTCTTCTTCCTCTTATTATTATTATTATTATTATTGTTATTTTTATAAGCAATTCTACACAAGATAAGCCGATGAGTCTTAAAGTGGGGTCCATGAAGCATAGCCAGTTTGTTTTAGAGTTGTTTTAAAGAAGAGGATCTCCCAACCCACCAAGAGAACCCCATTTAACCCCGAGATAACATAACATAGGCGATATCCCAGGACTAACTTCTCTCATGGTCGCTTATAAATAACGTCCTGTATATAATTGGACCTAATGTCTCCTAATGGCTCGGATAATCAGCCTTAATATTACTGCACACAATTAAATAATGAGGCTAATATCTGAATAGGAAAATATTCATCAAAAACATCCGGGTGCTTGGGATTCATTTGAACGTAAAGGCTGTCCCTGGCTGCAAAATGTTTGGGAAGATCTGTAACGGGAGACAGAAGACAAGATGAAAGTTGTACGGAGAGAAATACAAGATGGAGAACACGCCAGATCGTGCGTGTCGGTGAACTACACGGACACCGGAGGAAGACGGGGCTGAAAAGCAGCCTTTGGCGGTTTGTAGAAATCCAAAAAATGCCCGTGACCCCCCCCCCCCCCCCTTTAAATTCCTTGTTCATCGATGTGTATTGACATCGGCGTCGATTGCAGCGAACCACGGGGAACCTCTCATTTAAAAGAATAAAATATTGTGGAAAAAGAAACAGAGAACAAGCCAAAGTGTGAGTGGGCGAACTGTATGGACCGGGGATAAACATGGGTTGGAAAGCTGACCTCAGTTGTAAAAGAATTACAGAAATGCTTTCGGCAATCTCCGCTCTTCACTCCTCTTTCTTGATCTCTTTCTTTTCTCCCGTGTCTTGGAGTTCAGCAACACGTCCCTCTATTTGGAGGTCAAAGTTCCCCTGGAGTACAGTAGCTCATTGGAGCGGGTCAGCAAACCTCACCGGGTGGCTGTGTTTAGTCTGGCGCTTGCCTCTTTTTTTTTTTTTCCTTCTCGTTCCTTCTTTCTCTGTGTTTTGTGTGTTTACCTTGGCTGTCGTTCCACTCCTCCGTCTCTGTCTCTCTGGGTGAACATAAACGTCCACGGTAGTAGAATCAATTATGGCTGCAGGCGATGAAGAAGCGAAGGCACTTTGCTCTCTCGCTCTATTGTTCCCATTCCTCTGCAATGTTTATCCGAAGCAAAAACACCGGCAAATTTGTGTATATTTATACAACTGGCAAAGGATCAGGGTGAAGCTTGTTTCAGAGCTAACTGACCCTCTTGGCTCAGCGGTATTTCATCATTTTCATCAAAGAAACGCTCGCCTTGTACGAGCGCGGCCTCCAGCCAGCACTTTTTCTCTGTTTAGCTTTCGACGATTTGAAGTTTTGGAGAAGAAATCTGACTCCGATCCAGCGCTGAAGGTCAACATCCATCTCGCTGTGCAAACACGTTGGGAGTGCGGTGTTAGACAGTGGGGGAGGTTTATCATCAAAATGGTGTGTGGTGTTAGGCTAAAAGATGTACTCAAAGATAGAACTAGCAAGGCCTTGGATAGTATAGAAGAAAGAAGATTTGAAGTACTTCTCACAGAAACGATCGCGTGCCCAAGCGTAATCTGAATTTATTTATTTATTTATTTATTTATTTATTTATTTATTTACTTTTAGATATTTTTTTTAGGAACGGGTTAGCGGAGTGTAACTACTTCCCACTATTGAGAATTCGCTATTAGCAACATCAGCATTTGGGCTGGCGAGATCTGACAGATTAGCATCAGACATAGAAACAAAGGAAAAAAGAATTTTTAGAAATGGGTTAGCAGGGTGTCGAAAATTCGAACGGCTTTCCGAAAGGGAGTAGCGTTAGCGGTTTTTGTTGTCGTTTCATAAAAATAGTTTTATTCTTTCTCGGTTTCAGACAATAACGGCGGTTTCATCTGATCTCCATTATTAGCTTTGAGAAGTTAAGAAAGAAGACAAGCTAATAATAGAGAAAATAGCATTCTGCTTTTTTTTCTTTTTTTATGGAAGGTGTGAAATTGGTAGTATTTCCATTTCTGAATATTTGCTTTGTTTTGTTTTTTGTTGTTTTTTTTTTTCTTTTCTTTTCTGCTGCTTGGTTTCAGACATGACGGCAGCTCCATCTCAGTTGATTTCTCACAGATTAGCACGAGAAGTTGAGAAAGAAGACAAACAAACAA
This sequence comes from Ictalurus punctatus, assembly GCF_001660625.3. Taxonomy (NCBI): domain Eukaryota; kingdom Metazoa; phylum Chordata; class Actinopteri; order Siluriformes; family Ictaluridae; genus Ictalurus; species Ictalurus punctatus. The sequence goes on from NC_030430.2 coordinate 24,126,441, forward strand.
ACGTTCCATCTCTGGCTGCCTCGGTTTGCGATGGGAAGACGCTTTTCCCCGCAGAATCCTCGCCACTTTGTTGTTTATTTTTTCCCCTCCTTCCTACTCTTTTGTAGAGGAATGAAGGCCCATCTACCCATCTGCCGTTTCCGTGGCGACACTTTCTCAAGTTTTTTTTTTTAACGTTCCAGGAGGAGGAGGGAAAGACTGCAGAAGCGAGACGTTTGTTTAATTGGCGTGACTGTCGGCTTGGTGGAGGGTAAAGTCTTCTCTCGCTGCCTTCCTTCAGCATGAATATGCACATCTGTGAATGTGTGCATGAATTAACACGGCCAAATGCTCTCCCAGCGTTCGGATAAGAGAAACTAGCAACCTTTCTGCTCACTGCAAATATTGTTCTAGGACAGAAGGCAATGGTGTAGTCAACTCTTTTTTGGGGGGAAAAGTAACTAAAGCATGCTCAAAAAGTTGCTAGAAGTCATCAGATGATGCAATAGACTTATCTGCATTTCAAAAGTTGTTACGTGAAGAAAGAAGATTTTCTGAAGACAATTAGGATGAAATAAATGATAGTTTGGTATAAAAACAGTGATCAGTGGTTGATGATGGAGAAGAATGGTGATCAGTGATTGCCATTGAGAACAATGCCGATCAATGACTGCTCTGTGGGCGCAATAGCGATCAGTCATTAGTCAGTGGGAATAATGGTGATCAGTGATTGGTCATGGGGAGCAATGGTGATGAGTGATTGGTCATGGGGAACAATGGTGATCAGTGATTGGTCATGGGGAGCAATGGTGATGAGTGGTTGTTTGTTGGGAACAATAGTGATCAGTGACTACTCTGTGAGAGCAATGGCGATCAGTCATTAGTCAGTGGGAATAATGGTGATCAGTGATTGGTCATGGGGAGCAATGATGATCAGTGATTGGTCATGGGGAGCAATGGTGATCAGTGATTGGTCATGGGGAGCAATGGTGATCAGTGATTGGTCATGGGGAGCAATGGTGATCAGTGATTGGTCATGGGGAGCAATGGTGATCAGTGACTACTCTGTGGGAGCAATGGCGATCAGTCATTAGTCAGTGGGAATAATGGTGATCAGTGATTGGTTGTTGGAAACAATGGTGATCAGTGATTGGTTTTTGGGAACAATAGTGATCAGTGATTGGCATTGAGAACAATGCCAGTCAGTGACTACTCTGTAGGAGCAATGGCGATCAGTGATTGGTTGTTCGGAACAATGGTGATTAGTGATTGGAAACAAACTGAATCAGTGATAAATTGTTGGGAAGAATGGTCATCAGAGATTGGTCAGAGGGAACAATGATCAGTAATTGGAGTCACGACTGTAGGTAGAGACGGATGCAAATGTAGAACTGAAGTGAAACGTTTAATAACGTACCAAACCAATCCCAAAACAAGACCTACATGAAACAAGGACGAGCATAACGTCATAGAGATATCTCAACCAAACAATGCGAGACAACTAGTGCAGTGCCAAACGTGACTACGTATACCCCAGTGCTCATGAGCCAAAACGTGAAACAGGTGAAATAAGACATGTGACAAGATGCAGTGGCTGATGGGAATCATAGTTTCTAGTCCTTCTCCTATATTACATGACAACTGGGAACAAACCGAATCAGTCCTTAGTTGTTAGAGGAAATAGTGGTCAGAGATTGGCTCATGGAAATAATGTTGATCAGTGTCACTGGGGACATCAGCACGCTCAAGAGCAACTCAGTCAGGCTTGACACACTGGTAGTGAATCGATCAAACGCGTCTCTCGACCCACATAACAGCAGCTGTGATGTGACCTGGAGAGCTGTAGCGGGTTCAGGACAGTCACTAACATCTGTTCAAACAGTTGCTAATTTTCCAGATTTGAAATAAAGTCGCTAAAGGAATTTTAAAAAACTCTAGCAACAAAGTCATCAAACCGGCAAACACTTGAAGGGAATGTTCCAAGGGGACTGTAAGGAGTATACAAAACAGAGTGGTGATGATGATGATGATGATGATGATGATGGTTGGTGTGTGTGTGTGTGTGTGTGTGTGTGTAAAATGTCATTACCAGTACACAAGTGTCAATCCCATGTGGACAGAAGCACTACATAAAGCAAAGTCTCATCCCTCATGTCCATCACACAGACTGCTCTCATGCAAAATTAATCAGCTGTTTACTTCTTCTTCTTTTTTACTTCCTCCCACATTTTTTTTTACTTCCTGTCAAAAAGTGGGGGGAAAAAAAACACTCCACGAGATAAATCTTCAGAAATCGAGCTGTCATTAGTTGAGTCTCAGATGTCGGCAGATCTGAAGCCATGCTGCCATATTTGAATGATCATTGAAGTGTGTTTGTGGGTTTGGATGATAAGGAGAATTAGATGTGTGTGTGTGTGTGTGTGTGTGAGAGAGAGAGAGAGAGAGAGAGAGAGAGAGAGAGAGAGAGAGAGAGAGAGAGAGAGAATAAATGTGTTTAATATTCAATCATGCATAGATAAAAAAAAAAAAAAAACACAACTTAAAAAACTTTAATTCATTTGCAAATGCCATTGATGAATCTGTGGGGAAATGAATTAGAAATAAACAGACTTAAACAAACCGAATGATAGACGATAGACAGACAGCACAACAGTGAAGTGACAGTGAATTAATTACAGAAATGGAGGAAGAAGAAGAAAAAAAATCGGGAGAGAGAGAAATATAGAAGCGGAGTAGGAGTTACAGACGTGAAGGAAGAAGAGATGAAAAAAAAAAAGTTTGAGCTAAGAGGAGGACAAAAATAAGTGGCAAATATTTAGCAAGAGAAAAACCATGGAGATGGAGAGATAACATCGAAGGGAGGCGAAAAAAAAAAAAAAAAGGATAAAAGACAGGACATAAAAACAGAAATGGTTTGACAGACGAGAGATCTGAAGAGAGATAATTACAGAGAGAGATGGATAGATGGAGAAAATAAGAAAGTGATAGACGAGAGAGAGAGAGAGAGAGAGAGAGAGAGAGAGAGAGAGGGATATTGATGGAAAAAAGAGAAAGAGATGACAAGAGAGACGAAAGATAAAAGAGAGATAATGACGCAAATAGACTTAGCACGGATAATGAGGTAAATAATATACAGTTCAGTTCACAGTAAGCTTTATTGGCATGACTGATATATATATATATATATATATAAATGCAATCAATAACAACAAGTAAAGGAATAGAAAAGCAATAATTATTAAAATAAACATTAAATATGAATAAACAAATTAAATTAACGGATGTATTACAGGAAGATGTGCAGTATTTGATTTATTTATATACATACATAGCTATACACATATATACATACACACATCTATGAACTATGATAATAGACAGTGTTGGGATTAGATTAGATAAGATTAGATTAGAGGTGATTTGAGTGGATATGAACGTAGCTGCCAGCCGCACACTTCCTTCATGTTCCCCTAAAACACAGCTCAGTTTGTGCTCAGTGCTCAGAGAGGAGATGTTTGGGATGATGGCTGTGAATTTACGGTAATATTCCTGTCTGATGCGGTTATATTTTAGACAGATCAGAGTGAAGTGCGTTTCGGTTTCTACTTCCTGTAGCTCACAGTGTTTACGGAGTCTTTGTTCTCTGAGTTTATAGGTTTCAGTGTGTCTTCCTTTTTCAATGTGTAAATTGTGAGTACCTGCTCTATATTTCGTCAGAATTTGTCTTTCTCGTGTCCGGGTGCGTGCACGGTTGTGGGCCTGGGTGCGAGTCCGGGTGCATGCCCAGTTGTGGGACTGAGTGTGTGTCTGGGGGCGTGTCCGGGTGCGTGTCTGAGTGCAAGTGTGGGTGCGAGGACGTGCCTGGGTGCAAGTCCGGGTGTGAGTCCGGGTGTGTGTCCTAGTGCATGCCTGGGTGCGAGTCCGGGTGCATGCCCAGTTGTGGGACTGGGTGCGAGTCCGGGTATGTGTCCTCGTGCATGCTTGGGTGCGAGTCTGGGTGCGAGGACGTGCCTGGGTGCAAGTCGGGGTGTGAGTCCGGGTGTGTGTCCTAGTGCATGCCTGGGTGTGAGTCCGGGTGTGAGTCCACGTGCGTATCCGAGTGCAAGTCCGGGTGTGAGGGCATGCCTGGTTGCGAGTCCGGGTGCGAGTCCGGGTGTGTGTCCCAGTGCATGCCTGAGTGTGAGTCCACGTGCGTATCCAAGTGCAAGTCCGGGTGTGAGGGCATGCCTGGGTGCGAGTCCGGGTGTGAGTCCGGGTATGTGTCCTGGTGCATGCTTGGGTGCGAGTCTGGGTGCGAGGACGTGCCTGGGTGCAAGTCAGGGTGTGAGTCCGGGTGTGTATCCTAGTGCATGCCTGGGTGCGAGTCCGGGTGTGAGTCCGGGCATGTGTCCTAGTGCATGCCTGGGTGCATATATTCTATTCTATTCTATTCTATTCTATTCTATATATATATATATATATATATATATATATATATATATATATATATATATATATATGCGCTCTTGGACTATGGCTGGTTCCTCTGTGGAGATCTGTTCATCGGGGTGGAGTTGGCATCGGGAAGACTTCTCCTTGTGGAGGGCTTGGGGAAGGCTCTCCTTGTGTTTCTGTTTTGTATGGTGTTGAAGTATTTGTCTTGTTAACCAGTGTTTTTGTGAGGTGTCTCTGGAAGTGGCTTCCTCTTTGATTAGAGTGATTTGAGCTAGGGTTAGCTTTCTAGAGCATGTTGAGGGAACTCTGGTGCTAGAGCAGTGGAGGGACAAGACTCAGGAGTTTTGTTAAATTCTTGTGGTGACAGATTTTTGTCCTCATTAACTTTGGTCTTCAGGCTGTTATAATTCTCCTCAAACTGTTAGATGTTCTCGGTGTCACCTTGAATTAGGACTGTGCCAGTGTTAGATGTTAATGTAAAGGCACAGTGTTGTCCAGTTCTTCAGTGTGGATGACAAGCTGGCAGCCGCTGCACATTCCTGTCTTTTTAACAGAGGGTTGAAAGGAACACAGAGCTTCAGTCCAGGTGTTGGTGCCCTAGTGGGTGTGGAACATGAGCTCATGCTGGTCTTTATTTTTTCGCCCTGCTCCTCTGTGTATTCAGCGTAGAGGATTTCTGGGTTGCTCAGTAGAAAGTTTTTCATTTGGGAGTTTTTTCTTCGTCTCGACGCTGTTCAGTTCTGATGGCTGGATTATCTCCATTGTAGCAGTGCAGCTGTTCCGCAGTGGACTGTTTCCTTTTAAAGTTCCACCAGCGTTTCCTTTTCAAATTCTGTCGACCGTTAAAACTGTTTGTTGTTGTTTGTTATTTTTAAATATATATCCAGTAAATATTTTATGAACCGTGTAAGTTCATGTGGTTTTTAGGTGGAGTGATTTTTCACCTTAACTTTGGTGTAAGAAGCAGACAATTACGTAACTGCTCCTATTATCCTATAACCTTTCGTGACTGTGCGTGTTAATAAATTCCCTTTCCAGTGTGTATATATATTTTCATATCTTGCCTTGTGTTGTCTTCCTTGTTGGGGGCTTGTTGGGCGGCTGTGGATCAGGTGGTAGAGCGGGGTGTCCACTAATCGTAGGGTTGGCGATTCGATTCCTGCTCCCCGTGACTCCACATACCGAAGTGTCCTTGGGCGAGACACTGAACCCCAAGTTGCTCCCGATGGTAAGTTAGCGCCTTGCGTGGCAGATCTGCTACCATGGGTGAATGAGAACCAGTGTAAAGCGCTATATAAGTGCAGATCATTTACCATTTGTGCGTTTTCTTGCGCTGTTTCCAGCGACTTGTTTTGCTCTGTTTTTGTTTCCTTTGCTGCTTTGGTCAGTGCAGATCTTGTTTGTTCTTAGATTTTTTTTCAGAAGTCGATGTATAATGAACTAAAACATTAGTAGTAATTTTCTCTTCCTTTTTTTTCTGAAAATGAAAAGTAGAGCTCAGAATATCAACACAATTTTTTTTTTTTTTTTGGATTTTATCAAGAGCACATTTCTCTGCTGCTACCTCTTGCTTCTCGGAATCTCGGAATCAATACACAGCAAGGATATGAGAGAGAGAGAGAGAGAGAGAGAGAGAGAGAGAGAGAGAGAGAGAGAGAGAGAGAGAAAGAGAGAGAGATGGAGGCATACTAATGGGAAAAAAGAGATGAGGTGGACAAGAGGGAGACAAAAAATTCACCAAGATTCAGAGACAGGAAGAAAAGTAAGAAGTGCAAGAGAACAAAAAATGAGAAAGGGATAGACGGAAGAGAGAAAAGAGAGTTACAGGGCGGTCAGTCTGAACGTGAATAAAATTAGTCTGGCAACCAAGCCAATTGAATTGAATGGGAGTGAATGCGGGAAGACAAAATCAGTCTCTCTCTTCCAGTAGCTGGTAATTTCACTTTGCTCAGAGTTTATCTATGTGAATGAGCCAGTAGGAAACAGGACCAGGGCTGTCCCTTCGAGCTAACATTAGCTGATCGCTAAACTAAACCACGTCACACCAGGGCCGCTCCTGATTTTCTGCTCCACCCTGTGGAAAATTACAGTGAAATTGTGACTATTTCTGAAAAGGAAAATAAAGGAAAGAGAGTGTGAATTTGTCAGATTGGAAAGCTTAACGAGTGCGGTTAAACACCCGGAGCCATTACAAAGCGTATTAATGAGTCACAGGATCAATGAATGGCTGTAGTGATGAATCGATTCTCGGTCGGACTAATTGACAGGACGGGTGCTTAACTACGCTCTCGAGGGGGGGAAGAGTCAGAGGATCGGATATGACCTCTGAATTACAGATAAAACCTCTAATTCCCTTAGAGAAGGACAAGAAACACAACACACACACACACACACACACACACACACACACACACACACACACACACACTTCAGACAGTAAGCTATAATATTAGCTTCAAAAGTGTACTTTTGGAACTTTACTTTCAATGCCCCAAGTTTCAAAGTTTAATAGCATCCACCTTTTCTCTGCTTCCGCTAAAATCACCTCTAATGAAGAGTAAACACTTAGGCGGTTGTTTTTTTTGTGTGTGTGTGTATGTGTGTGTGTGTTTTTGTTTTTTTCATCAAAACAACTTCCCATCTCAACGAGAACGGAGAACGAGATTGTCCATTAGCTAATGCTGTACAGCTAATGAGAAAAAGGTCAGTGGAAAAGTCACTCTACAAACTAGAAATGCTGCAAATGCCACTTAACCGTTCAATTTAATTAATGAATAAAACAGACAAAAAAATAAATAATTCAAATAAATTAACAGATCCATGTTTTTTTTTAGGAAGATGAGAGGAAAAACAGCTCTAAATTTGAGGATGTTAAGAGGCTGTAAGTGGTCTGCTGTGTGCTGCTGGCCATTAGCACACTGGTATAAGTGAGCTTTGACTCTGGACGCCCACTCATCCATCACAGTCCTCCCTAATGATTCTCCTTCACCAGCAACCCTAAAGATTCAACCTAACAATCCTCCCTGATGATCCCCTATTCACTATCCACCCTAGCAGTCCGATCTCATCATCAACCCTAAAGACACCCCCTGATGACCTTTCCTCACAATCCTTTGTAACATCCCTTGTTGATGATCTTCCTTCACCAACCACTCAATGATTCTCCATCACCACCTACCCTAAAGAGCCTCCCCAACAATCCTCCCTGATGATATTCCTTCACTATCAACCCTAACGATTTTTACTTTATGATCTATCCTGATGCTCTCACCATCCTTCTTTATGACACTCTTTATTCATATGTGCCCATATGCAGGTTTTGTTACTGAATGCTGCATGCACTGTTTATTTTTGTTCGCTGCCGGTCAGCATATCTTTGATGTTATGCAGAATTAAGTGTCTTTCTTATTTTGCCATTACATGTAAATGTGAAAAAGAGCTCGCCATTGAAATTATTAGGACCCTCACCAGCCATCCTTATGGCACATTGGCAAATGATGATAGTATTAGCAAAAATTCAAAATATTATGCCTAACAAGCCTCACTCGTAATATTTCCCTTCCGTCAGCTTGTATTAAAGATCTTCTCTCACCATGTAAACGATCCTCCTTTACCATATAACCTGCAAATCCTTCCTCATCAACCAAATGACCGTCCTTTAAAACCTACCCTGAAAGTCCTCCCTCACCCCCCAAACAATCCTCCTTTACCATCTACCCTAAAGATCCTCCATCACCCCCCAAACAATCCTCCTTTACCACCTACCCTAAAGATCCTCCATCACCCCCCAAACAATCCTCCTTTACCATCTACCCTAAAGATCCTCCATCACCCCCCAAACAATCCTCCTTTCCATCTACCCTAAAGGTCCTCCATCACCCCCCAAACAATCCTCCTTTCCATCTACCCTAAAGATCCTCCATCACCCCCCAAACAATCCTCCTTTACCATCTACCCTAAAGATCCTCCATCAAGGCCCAAACAATCCTCCTTTACCACCTACCCTAAAGATCCTACATCACCCCCAAACAATCCTCCTTTACCATCTACCCTAAAGATACTCCATCACCCCCCAAACAATCCTCCTTTACCATCTACCCTAAAGATCCTCCATCACCCCCCAAACAATCCTCCTTTACCATCTACCCTAAAGATCCTCCATCACCCCCCACAGAATCCTCCTTTACCATCTACCCTAAAGATCCTCCATCACCCCCCACACAATCCTCCTTTACCACCTACCCTAAAGATCCTCCATCACCCCCCAAACAATCCTCCTTTACCATCTACCCTAAAGATCCTCCATCACCCCCCACACAATCCTCCTTTACCATACGCCCTAAAGATCCTCCATCACCCCCCAAACAATCCTCCTTTACCATCTACCCTAAAGATCCCCCATCACGCCCCAAACAATCCTCCTTTACCATCTACCCTAAAGATCCCCCCAAACAATCATCCTTTACCATCTACCCTAAAGATCCTCCATCACCACCCAAATGAATCTCCTTTACAATTTACCATATAGATCCTCATTCACAACCCAAATTCCTCCTTTACCATCTACACTAAAGATGGTAAAAAACCCTATTGATCCTCAGTCATCATCTACCCTAAATATTCTCCCTGACCACAGCAAGAATTCTCCTTCACATTCTACCCAAGGATCCTCCCATACTACTCAAATTATTCTTCTTCACTACATACTCCAATCCCCCCTTTTATGATTATTATGATTACCAATCTCTATCCACTCTAATGATCCTCCTTCACGATTATCCAAAAAAAATGCTCCTTCATGAACTTCTCTTGCTTACTCACTGATAATCCACCTCCCTATCCACCCTAATAATCCCCCTTACCATCAATCCTAAAGAATCTCCCTGAAGTCCTTCTAGACGATCCTCCTTCTCCATCTTACCCTAAAGATCCTCCCTCACCATCCAAACAATCCTCTTCCACCATCTACCTTAATGCATCTACCTTCCACCATCTTACCTCCTTCACCATCCTTCATAAAAATCCTCCCTGATGACCTTGCTTCCTCGCTCATGATTCTCTATGACAACCGAGGCTAATGACTCTCCATTACCCTCAACCCTAAAGATCCTCCCTTAGATCTTCCTTCAACACCCACCCCAGCGATGCTCCTTCACTATTAACCCTAAAGATCATCATTACAATCCTCCCTGAGGTTATTCTCTCACCACCCTCCATAACGATTGCTTTTCACCATCAACTCTTAAGATCCTCCCCAAAAATTATGGCTCGCAGTTCCACCCTTACAATCCACGCTAATGTACCTTCATCATCCATCCTAAAGACTGTCATATACCATCCTCCATAATGATCTTCCTATACCATCCTCCCCAAAAAATGATCTTCATCACCAATCCTACTTTCTCAAACCCTCTTTAAGACCTTTCCTCCTTAACAATTCTACCTCATAATAGCTCTTACGCATCCTCCTTTACTGTCCTCCCTCTTCTCTTATCACCATCCCTCGTTATCCACCAATGACATCCTCTTTTCAAAAGTTGCTTACTTAAGACCTTCCCTAGCAGTCATCATACTCCCTCAAGCTCCAAATCCTCACCTCATCCCCAACAGTCCTCCCTAACCGTACTCCTTTTACAGCTCAATGTCCTCACTGGAATACCTTTTCGACAACAGCCTCGTGATTTTCTCTCACCATGCGAACACATGGTGCTCCCTAAAGACACTCCTTAACAGTCATTCCCTCCCTATTCTGCCTCAGCCTCCTTTCTCACAATCCTAACTAACAGTACTAACTCATTTATCCTGACAGTCCTCCACCGCCCTTTCACAACCTTCCCTCCATGTCCTGCATCATAAATTTTAAGACTGTTTAAGAGCTCCTTTGATGAAAGGATACTATATGTCTTCACGAGCATGGTCCTCTATGTGGTATATGTTATATATATACAGTCTTTAATGCTTTCAGCCAATAAAAACACTATTTAAACGTACGCACACATTTGAATCATGGTAGAATTTCAGGAATTTGAGAACTGTTGAAGTAAAAACAGTTCTCGGTAACGGACTTCTTTTCGACTTGCCTGTACTCCATCACTGAACTGTGGATCGTTTTAGCAGATGCTCATCAAGTACAAAGAACTCCCTTCAATCTGTTCTGATTCCTTCCATCTGATGGGGCCTAAAACTGCTAAACCCCAGCTTTGTCTAACAGCTGTTCTGTCCTGAAAGCCTCTTTTCCGGTTGTCTCCTGCTTTTCTCCCTGGATGGACTTATGTGTTCTTTGTTACAATCCCAGTACAATGATGAATAAACGGGCATGAATATCATCTGGCATGATTCAGATTATTACCTACTACTCGGCAGCACACTTTAATCTGCCCAGTTTGGTGCATTTAAAAGCTAACACGTCAGTCAAGACCGCAGAATAGTTTATAGCGGCTGGGGTAGAGGATCTTGAGGCAGAACGTCTGCAGGGAGGTCAGAGATATATCACAGTGCCTTGCTATGTAAAGATTTAAAAACAAAACTCCTATCTGACTGGTAGACAGTGAAGCGAAGATACTTTCCTTTGTTCTGGCATGAATAACAATCTCCAGATCTTTGAATGACAAGATGTTATAGTTATAGTGGGAATTGCTCTTAGCTAGAAACAGATAGATGTACTGCTTATCAAATGTAAGGTCAGAGTTGCCATTTTCTTTCTAGAAGATGGAGAATGCAGACAATTGTTTGCACTGGTTTCTTTCTTCTGTTGTCTTACGTAGCTATTGTTTTTTTTATTTATTAAAATGATTATTATTATATTTTTTTTTCGTATTTATTGTTGTAATGTCGTACTGTCACTTTAAGAGCACCCGGTAACATAAGAAGATATCCCAACATGCAGATGTGAATCGAGAATATAAGCAATGAGTCAGAAAGCTGTTCTACTTTGTCTCATTTAACATTAACAGCCGTTCGTTGAAATTTATTCAAATGTATTTATTATCGTCCACCGTTTTGTATTTGCACTTTACAGTATGCAGGCCTGTCGACCCTGCCATGCTAATGTATGGGTATACGTTTCACCATAGTCTCTCAAGAATATTTCCTTTACACAAAAACACTCAACTTTGAACAATGGGAAAAAAATAAAATAAATAAATAATCGATGCAAAGCAAACCGCCCCCCCCCCATCCCCCTCTCCCCGTCTCCCACACAATAACCGTTTTGAAAACACTCAAGCAGAAAGTCGCCCTTGATGAGCACGATCTCATAAACATCAACCCACGGAAATCCAAGGTAACTACCACGCCATAAAGATTCCTCTTCCAAATACCATTCTGTCGTTTTTAAGCTCGAAATCCAGCGTAAACATAGTAGATTTACAACGAGGAAACTATTCACACACTCAGCATACAGCCTGCTGCAAAAATGACCACACAACACACACACACACACACACACACACAGTTTATTCCTACCTGCTCCTGATGACAGCAAGGTGTCTAGAAATGAGAAGAGAAAAAAAAAAAAAGAGGTTAGAAAAATCCCAGAAGGTAAAGCATGTTGACATTAATGCAGGCTCTTCTTTAAACAAATTAAAGAATTATTCATAAAGCACCTCTCATATATATTTAATGCAGCCTGAGGAACGCTCAAGAATGGCAAATAATCACTTGGGTGATGAAGCACAGTGACTGGTACCACTGCAAAAAGCTGATTATTTTCCTATAACAGCAAATCATTCCTATAACAAGTGTTTTATTCTTCCTATCCTACAGCAACTTATCAACAATTAGCCTACAGTACATTCAAATTTTAAAAAAAATTACTAAAGTACTACATGCCATACTTGTTATCTGTTTATCGTTACACATTTAATTAAACGACGTATGTATAAAACTATACATCAACGAGTAGTTATTGTATTAAGGATAAAATAGGTTGTAGGTGTCAGAGTCACCATTTTCATAATGTAATCCTGACGATTTTATTTTACATGTAGGAATAAATGCCTTTTTTTTTTTTTTTTTTTTTTTTTTTACACTTCAAGCCCAATTTGTTTTCCCACTGATTAACCAATACTATATTTAGTCACTTAAAAAAAAAAAAAAAAAAATCTAAAAGATCTCGAAGCGGTCTTTACTTAGTAAATCATGGGTTACTTGCTTATAAATAACTGAATACTGACCCTTAAACCCCCCCCTTTTTTTTTTAAATAAAAAAAAAAAAACAAGTGTTATCTAGTTTTCTTAACAGCTACGCCTGCACCCAAGGCAGAACAACCTAAATTCCCAGCTCAGCACGTGTCAGAAAGCGTGAGGTCGGATCTGAAGCGTGTTGAAATCCTAAAAGTTGTTTAAGTTGAAATAAAATGACAGGAGATGTGACTTGGAGGGTAAAAACTCTCTTCGGCGTATTAATCTGTTGCTAAATGCTAATTCTTAATGGCAAGGTGAAAACGGCGCTGACACGAGCCAAAACTTTTCACAAACGAGGGATGACAGAGCTGAATAAAGCACGTGAGTGAGAAAAAAAAAAAAAAAAACCTGACACAGTGAGAGTGTGTGTGTGAGAGAGAGAGAGAGAGAGAGAGAGAGTAAATACTGTAAATCTGGATTATTGTTGCTGTAAACCCTTTTTACAAGGACACTGTTTGTATACTCCCTGTGGCTTCATCCTTATTTAATAACTCATCCAGATAGGATAAAATCATATATTACACGCCCGTCTCTTCGCTGCTTGGACATCCTCGAGCGATTTTACGCTGGCTCAAAGCCCAAAACAAGAAGTCACGAAGGAGTGAGAGTGAGATAGAGCAAGCAAGAGAGAGAGAGAAGGAGTTTCGTTGCCAGATCACGTCTTAAACCTGCCCAGATTTCCCACAGTGTCTCCATAACCAGAAATATTCACCAAAATACACACAGCACTGCAGTTAAATTATGGAAATGATACTCAGAAGAGATGGTTTTGTAATGGGTTAAATGTTAGCGCATGCCGGATGACCTTTTGACCCTCATGGCAAGTGCTTCTTGGTCTTTGTTTGTTTTGCATTCCCAACAGACTTCAGATCCACAACACTAAAGAATTGAATACACCCACACGAACATGCATTCCATCCAGTTAGAGAAAGAGATATCTTTTTATGTGCATATGATGTGTGCGTGTGTGTGTATGTGTGTGTGTGTGTGTAAATGCATCTGAAAGTGTGTATTACAGCTAAAAATAATCTACCACCTAAATAATGTGCGGCGGTCTGTGAAAACCCATAGGATGGTGCTGTGGCTGAACAACTACAACACAAACAGCCAAAAAAACAAAACAAAAAAAAACCCACAAATATATTTCACACAGTGAACCTCACGCTTTGATCAAGTTGTTGGATAGCAAATGTCACAACGGAACAGACATAAGCCTGATCATTTCCCTTTGTGATCTCATAGCAGCTGTCAAAATGTCTGCGATGCTCCTGAACTACAGTACAGTACGGAATAAAATGCTTAAATGTGATTTGAAAACTTTACTCATATAAAAGAGAAAAAAAAAAAAAAGAAAAAGAAAGGAAAAAAAAAAAAAGTTTCGGTTCATCTGAAGTCTATCCGTTTTAGAACAGCAGGTGACGTATTTGTTTATGATGTGGTATATTTGACATATTTGAGGGTAAAAATAACCCTGAAAATATTAACCCGTTTCTGAAATAAAATGAACCCGGCGTTTTTGTCAAAACGAAACCATCATTTGGGTTGAAAGCCAACCTGTTTGCTGGGTTAAAATGAACCCAACTTGATGGTTTACTTTAGCCCAGAATGTGTTCTGTCCTATATTTACCCAGCCGCTGGGCGGAAAATAACCTAATTTGGGTTGTTTTTATCCCGGTGCATTTTTTTTTTTTTTTTTTTTTTTAGAATGTAGAACAACTAGAATATAGCAAATAGAAAAAAAAATAAATAAAAAAATAGAATAGAATAGAATAGAATAGAATCGAATAAGTAAAATAGTAAAGAACGGAATGAAAGAGAAAACGAAATAGAAGAAATAAAAGACAGTATAGCAAATTGAATCGAATAGAGTCAAATAGAACGGAGCGAATCGAATCGAATCGAAACAAACGGAATAATTAATACAGTGAAGTGTGGTATTTGGTGTCAGTGCGCTGGGAATTATGCAAATAAAAAAGAGAGATACAGACATCATTTATCGCACACACACACACACACACACACACACACACAGAGATGAAGTGATACACTGATACACTGTTTACTGTAGAAGCTTCTTAAATGAACTTTATTGATTAGAATAGACAGATATACGATATCCACTTAATTAAGCACAGACTAAAAAGTAACTGATATCATAAAGTAACTTAATATGTGTGTGTGTGTGTGTGTCTGTGTGTGTGTGTGTGTGTGTGTGTGTGTGTGTGTGTGTGAGAGAGAGAGTGAGAGAGAGAGAGAGAGAGAGAGATATCTGTAAAGCTGTAAAGTTACTTGAGCTACATCTTTTGAATGTAGAGCAAGTGATGTATCCTGGCAGGAACACAACAGCAGGGGAACTGATCACACTCACACACACACACACACACACACACACACACACACACACACACACACACACACACACATTTATAGTTACATTTAATGTTCTGTCTGTGAATCAGTTAGGTTATAGTGGCTATAAAAAAATCGCTTCCTCACCAACCTTTGTTTGTTCTTCTCATTGTAATTATATATATAAAAAATCACCTTCTACAATTTCCACCAATTTTCTTCAAGTTTGCTAATTTGGCTGTCTGACGAGCTGGAGTAACTCGCTCGACAGCGCCCTCTGCATGTCATTGCGAGTACTGTACCGTGAATATTTGCTACAGCATTAGCTCAACTTTTTAATTGGCGATTTTATTGAAATTGAATCCAGGTCAATTTTAAACGTAACCTACAGTACATTTTGTAAACACAGAGTGTAGAACAGAATTTTCTTCAACGGATTGACGGAGGACTGGAAGTAAATAAACTGCCTCAGTCCAAATATGTAAGTGCGTATAGTGAGCTAAGTAAAATATTGGAATAAAAACATCTCTCCATAATTCTCTCAGACTCTCGGAGCCAAGTGCGAGGGTACGAGTGTGTATTCTCACTGCGGGAGAGGAGCCGAGTCTATTTCGAGCGCAGTGCGAATGTGTGTTTTTATCATCATTATGCGCATGATGGCCAAATGTGATGGAAAAAGGAGCGAATGAGCGAAAGAGTGAGGGAAAATGGTAATTACACATTCTCTCAGCAGTGGATGATGGAGATACACAGCATGAAGGGAAGATTTTGTTTTTCCCCTTCAACCAAATTCATGTAGACTTAAAGTTCTGACAGCATTAGAGTAAGTTTTAATTTTTTTTTTCCTTTGCTTTCACTCTAGGCTCGAGCTGTGAGATGCTGAGACCTTGAAAAGAATTCTCACAATTCATCGCATGGAGTTTGTGAGTGGATTTTTTTACAGCGATTTTTTCACTCCCTTGGTGGTTGGGCTTTGGGAATCAGAGCCAAGTGTCAATGGGAGAAAAGACAGTCAGCAGCTAATATGAAAACCCTCGCTAATGCTACTTTAGCAAGAATTTAACCTGGACAAGATATAAAGATGGAGAGTAAAGCAAAGAGAAACAGTCTAACGAGGCAAGATGGTGGTAACATAGCCTCATATCGCATATCACTATGCTCTATATTCATACATTATACACAGTGAACTTGACTATATAGTACCAATGAAGTAGAGATGTGCATAGGACTGTTCCCACTTCTGCTTCATCCAGCAGAAAGTTTGACCAATCTCATCTGCTACCATAAAATTTTTTGATGAATCCCATCTATTCATGCAGGAAATCTGACCAATCCCACCCATTCCCACTGGACGTTTAGCCAAACCCACTCTCTCCCACAGAAAATTTCATCAATCCCACCAACTTCCACAGACTCTTTCGACCAACTCCTCCACTCTTCCAGACACTCTCGACAAACTCCTCCACTCCTGCAGACACTATCGACAAACTCCTCCACTCCTGCAGACTCTCTCGGCCAACTCCATAACTCCTACAGACACTCTCGACCAACTCCTCCACTCTTCCAGACACTCTCGACCAACTCCTCCACTCTTCCAGACACTCTCGACCAACTCCTCCACTCTTCCAGACACTCTCGACCAACTCCTCCACTCCTACAGACACTCTCGACCAACTCCTCCACTCTTCCAGACATTCTCGACCAACTCCTCCACTCCTCCTGACACTATCGACAAACTCCTCCACTCCTACAGACTCTCTTGACCAACTCCACTCCTCCAGACACTCTTGACCAACTCCTCCACTCCTTCAGACACTCTTGACCAACTCCTCCACTCCTCCAGACACTCTCGTCCAACTCCTCCACTCCTCCAGACACTCTAGACCAACTCCTCCACTCCTCCAGACACTCTAGACCAACTCCTCCACTCCTCCAGACACTCTTGACCAACTCCTCCAGACACTCTTGACCAACTCCTCCAGACACTCTCAACCAACTCCTCCACTCCTCCAGACACTCTTGACCAACTCCTCCAGACACTCTCGACCAACTCCTCCACTCCTCCAGACACTCGTGACCAATTCCGCCTGCTCCCACAGAAAGTTTGACCAATCCTGCCCACTCCCATTTTTCTGTTCTTGCCCACAATTATTTTAACAATTCAGTTATATTTCCTGAAGTAGAAACAAATTACTAATTTACACCACAGTGACCCTGACCAGAATAACGTATTTACTGAAAACGAATGAATGAATGCAGTAAACACTTTGTACAGTGCCACACATGCACCCAATATTCTCCGATGTTAAGCAACATGGCCTCTTTGTCCTGCATTTTTCAAAACTGACTGCCCATGGCTCCTGTCAGATCCCAGTACCAATAAAACAAACATTAGCACTGTTTTGCGATTAATGTAAATGACACAGTACCACATCGCTGAACAGCCTGCATAGGAAAAGCACTGAATTAATAACCCAAAGTGTGTGCCCTGAACATTATATAGGAGGAGGAGCCTGTGTTAGGTCAGTGTTCCATACTTCATTTTTGTGGGAATTACTGGTATGTGAACAGTAACAAAGCATTAATAAAAGTTAATTAGTCAACTTTACTTAGAATTACCTTGTCACTTATCTTTTTCAGGGTGAGCATGGTAAATCTTTACAAAAAAGAAAAGAAGAACAAGACAAACACTGGCAGGTACCTTCAGTGGATTCTATGAATTTTGGAAAACCCCAACTTTAAAGACTGTCTGCACTTCTGTCTTGCACATCTAAACACCTACGGCTTCCCTTCAAGATGCGATATTTTACCAAGATCTCCTCACTGCTGACCTACATTTCTCCGTGAATGATCGCAAGCAACACTTCACAATAATTACACTGAGCCATTATACACAAAGCGGATGACTTTCTGTGGCAGTAGAAGTTCAATTCAATTTAATTAGTCTAACATTTTTGAACACAGTCACAGTGCAGCTTTGTAGAAATCTGGGTCTCGGGCGAGATCTCTAATGAGCAATCCAGAGGCGAGAGTGGCAAGGAAACTCCCAGAGATTACATGAGGAAGAAACCTTGAAAGAAACCAGACTTAGTGGTTAACATCCTGACATTACAGATGTGGCCATCTGAAAATGCATGTCGAAGGAAAACGGATCCTACGATTTCAGCGGTATCACGCGGAATCACGCGCATGCTGCCGGCGCTGGAAATACATGACCAGTAGGGGGCAGTCGTGTTTCATTTGAATAAACACGGCTTGCCGGCCCAATTTTGAATTCAAATGTTTATTCAAATGTTATTCGAAAGTGTTGATGAGAAACGTAATATTTTATGTGAACCATTCGACCACACTTTCCATTTTTTTATTGTACCGCGTTCAGCTACAGTATGTTGTTCCATGCGCCACCTGGTGGTTAAAACGTGAAGCACGACAAATGACTTTAAATTCTAAGAAGCTGGCCTGCAGGGTACCACGTCATCACACGTGATGAATCGCGTGATACATCAAGGCCACATCTGTAATGACTGGAGTTAAAATCACAGTACTGCAAAACACACAGTACTGCTTGAACTGGATTCTACCACACATGTAAGTGCTGTATAAACGTCCAGGATGCATGTGGTTCCTCGAAGGTTCTTCAGATGGTTAAATGTTCTATCGGTAATCCAAGAACTCTTCTAACTATAAGAGGTCTAATTAGAAACTTCTCTGATAGGGAAATCTATTCTCCCTGAACCTTCAAGGGTTGCTTTAAAGAGACAAACCCCCCAAAAAACCCTTTAGAAATGTACTCTACTGGTGCGTTTTACAGTACACATGCAGTGTTTAAAGAACCTATTG
>NC_030430.2:24150226-24202726 GCF_001660625.3 Ictalurus punctatus
GCCCAAGGCGCATAGATCTGCGTGGGGAGCGAAGGCTTGGGGAAGAAGGCGAGCCGGTGGAGGAAGTATGATGCTCTGGGTAATGCTCTGCTGGGAAACCTTGGGTCCTGGCATTCATGTGGATGTTACTTTGGCACGTACCACCTACCTAAACGTTGTTGCAGACCGAGTACACCCCTTCATGGTAACGGTGTTCCCTAATGTCAGTGGCCTCTTCTAGCAGGATAATGCGCCCTGCTGAAACACTGCAAAACTGTCCAGGAACAGTTTGAGGAACATGACAAAGAGTTCACAGTGTTGACTCGACCTCCAAATCTCTCTGATCTCAATCCGATCGAGCGTCTGTGGGACGTTCTGGACAAACAAGTCCGATCCACAGAGGTCACATCTCGCAACTTACAGGACTTACAGGATCTGCTCTTAACATCTTGATACCAGATACCACAGCACACCTTCATAGGTCTTGCGAAGTCCATGCCTCGATGTGTCAGAGCTGTTTTGGGGAGCACCGGGGGGACCTACACAATATTATTCAGGTGGTTTTAATGTTATGGCTGATCGGTGTATATATTTCTGGTTCCTGGTCATTGTGCTTTCCTGTTTCTTGTTCTCAACTCCAAAAAAAATAAATAAATACATAATTAATAATAACAGTGAATACATACGTGAAAAAAATTAGCTTGGCATGCCTGAAAAGATCTCATCTTTCGTGGGCGACTTTTGAAATTTCTGAATTGAAGTCATTCCATGAGATTTTGGAAATCTTGGGGGGGGGGATCGAAAGCTCATTAATGACGCTCACTATGTTGATCATATAAACTGGCAGAAAAAACGGATTAAGAAAAAACAAAAAAAACAGAATCTAAACGGTTCCACGGTTTGTCCGTCTTGAACTTGAACTTTACGTTTTTATGTCAATAGATTCTCTTTCGGAACAGGTTCCATGTAGAACCCTGTAGAAAACTGTCAATGATCTCAAGAACTCTTGAGGAACCTGTTTTCGAATAGTGAAAAACTGCAAACAGTATAAGGTCTAAAGGTCCAGTAATGATAATTCAATCTTCTTGTTCCTTCAATCCTTCAACTAGGAATACCCTTGAGGTGTCCCTCGCAAAAAAAAAAAAAAAAAAAAAAAAATTATATATATATATATATATATATATATATATATATATATATATATATATATATATATATATATATATATATATATATATATATATACACACACACACACACAACAACCAAAAAGAAAATATCTTGTTTATTCCTTTTGGAAAGTCTTAAAGGTTCCATGTTAAACCTTTCAGCGAGGCTTCTCTTTAGAGTATCCTTTTAATCGAAGCGCTTACCTTGAAAAATATGACTACTACTTCCTAACGACTGCTTTTATACCGAGATACGCGTTTAGACGTTAAGAGAAACAAGCAAAGCGGCCTCGTTTCCAGAGAGTGATGTGTTTAATCAGGTTTATGTTCTCCAACACTTATAAACAAAGCAAAAAAAAAAAGCTGCAATGCTTCATGAAAGCAGAAGTGAGCCAGCACAGTGTGTCCTCTAACCGGAGGGAAGGGAAAAAGGGAAAAGCGGCGTGCACAAAGTGTTGGGATTGCGTTTTAATTAGATTCCGCATTACACTAGCGGTCTGTGCCGTACCGGGAAAAGTCTAGCTCGCACTCATTAGGCGCTAATGAGTTGTCTATTAATGAAAACGGAAAATATTTATTGTGCAACGCTGCGGGTTTTTCGTCTGGATTAATTATTGCCACTAATGCGCCGGAATGGAAAGGGAATGGAGTTAGCGTCAGCGCTAGCGCTAAGTGAAATCACCAGGCAACAGTTGTCAAGAGCAGCGAGATACAAGAAGAGCAAATCTAGCAATCATCGCACTCCTGTGGGCCATGGGGAGAGAGAAATACACACACACACACACACACACACACACTCACGCTAATACATACCTGCTCTAAAGCACACAAAATGCACAACATGATAATTGGTGTGTGTAAGTAAGGCTACAAAAAGGTAATTAAAAACAATTCATGTTGAACTCGAAACAACTTTTCTTTCCGTTTCTAGTGGGAACATCTTACGCCTTTATTCGCCGGGCCTCTGGTTTATTAAATACATCAATCTAGTAGCTAATAAACTGTCAGCTCGGTGTGTATTTATTGTACATAACCATGACTCATTAAAAAAATATCAACCACAAACAAACATCTCCCAGAAACTTCCAGAAATGAAAACAACAACAACAACAAAAAAAACAAGACACACTGAGATACAAGCTTAATATAAAAGATGATATCTTCCTAATTGACTATCGTTTAATTGTTAGTGATTCTGAATTCCCGTACAATTAAATTGTCCGTTTACTCAGGAGAGGCTAAGTCATCTCGTCATGCTTGTTAGCTTAATAAACTTAGCGATCAAGCTACGCTGTGAGGAAACTGAAACCTAGCTACCAAACTAGCACTGTTTAGCTGCTTTCTTTTTTTTTTTTAAACTCCAGTGATTGTTTAACTCACTGTTTAATTGAACTAAGCTAAGCTAAGCTAAGCTAAGCTACGTGAGTACGAGCAGATGCTAACATTACACATGGTAATCTAGACAAGTTTACACAATAAATAAACACCAGACTATATAAGAAATGTTGTTTGGTTTAAAAAATCATTAAAAAAAAAAAAAAAGTGAATTTGGCTATTTATAGCAACATGCGGTACGCGGTCGATGTGGCGTAGTGGGTCGCGTAAGTGCCTCACAGTTTCGCATGTTCTCCCAGAGTCCGTGTGGGCTTCCTCTGGGTTCTCCGGTTTCCTCCGACCTCCTAAAAACATGCCAGTAAGCTGATTGGTTATGCTAAATCCCCCTTTAGAATATATATGTGTGAACGGATTAGCATCCCATGCAGGGTGTATTCCCAACTCATGCACAGTGCTCCCGGGTTAGTCTCCAGATCCTGACCAGGATAAAGTGCTTATTGAAGGTAAACGGTACAAATGAATGAAGCAAAATTCTGCAGTTTTGTCCAGTCCGATCCGACGTATATGCTGCACGTAGGCATTTAAGGCTCCTCGGATATGGAAATTTGAATAAATTTTAATAGGATTTGATGCTCATGAATGTACAAGAGTTAAAATAGATGGTTCAACCATGATGTCTGGAGTCTGATGGTTAAAGTAAAACCTCTATTCTTCCAATTAGATCATACTTCCAAAGTTTGAAGGTGGAACTGTAGCAGAAATCTATATATCGCTAAGCATGTCTAGTATACGTATGGGCGCGTATTTACGGAAAAGTTGACCCTTATTTGCTAAAGACGTTAACCTCAGACGTGCTGGACGATCAAGAAAGCTTCACACCGTTGTCCAGGTCATTTTTATCCAATCTCTTAATTCATCGCTACGCATGCATGTACAGTCAGGAACATAAATATTTGGACAGTGAGACAATTTTCGATATTTTGCCTCCGTACACCACTAAGAATGGATTTAAAAATAAGTCCCTCCATTTTCACAGAGTCAGTCACCTGACCTCGACCCGACCGAGCTTGCTGTTCGCTTACTGGAGACGAACTGAAGGGAAGAAAGACCTAGAAACGAGGAAACTAAAGGCAGGTGCAGTAAAGGCCATCTCAAGTGAGGAAACCCAGCATTTGTTGATGTCCATGGGTTTCAGGCAGACAATGACGGCAAAGGATTTGCATCCAAGTATTAAAAATAATCCTAATGTTCATTACTATGTTACTTTATCCAATTACTTTTGAGCCAGTGAAAATGGAGGGATTCAGTAAAAAAAAAAAAAAAATGTCTGTAATTCCTAAACGGTTAATGCAGTATTTTTGTTAAACCCTTTGAATTAAATACAGAGGCCTAATACGTCACTGTACAAATATTTATGGACCTGACTGTATTGTATGGGTGTGTATTTACTGAAAAAAGTTTCACAAATAAGTATTATTTGCTAACTACGTTAGCATCAGACATCTTGGATCTCATCACTGTCAATATTGCTGTTTTTTTTTTTTGTTTTTTTTTTACAATTTTGCTCCTCCGTTATTCTGAATCGATGGACGTCACTAGCCACGTTAAAGAATTTCTACAAATCCTTTCACATCGTCTTGGCCAGCAGGATATTTCTGCTATAATTATAACCTAGCAACCTATAAATCTCTAAAATAGGCGTGAATTTAAAAAAAAAAAAAGAAACGTACACGGCATGTGATTTCACCCTCGTCTGTCTGCTTTATATTCTGAAGACGAGCACCATGACGACAGTACTAAGTCTTTATCGGTTCTTTAGGGGGTTCTGCTGTACTCTACGTGGAACCCTTTCTAATAAAGAAGCACTGTGTAGAACGATTAAGGTTCCAGCGGCGGGACGATCGAAGCGTGTAGGCCTCTAATACGCTCGCTACATCATCGTTTCTTCAAACATTTCATTTCCAACCCACACGTGACCTTCCACGACGTCCAATTTCCACCCAGCGTCCTCATCAGCATTAATGAAACCTTTCCCCCATCCGTTCTCCTCATCCCTCGCTTTCCTCCTCCACTCACGCGTGCTGTGTGTGTGACCTTTACAGAGTCGAGGAAGGCCTTTTTCAAATACACACATGCAGCTTGGAGACTTAATAACCACAGACTGTGTGGTAAATGTGTGTGTGTGTGTGTGTGTGTTTGTGTTCAGAGGAAACAAAATAACACGCCGTCAGCTCCGGATATCTGAGCGCACCAGCAGGGTGGTTTTATTTCATCAGTTAGAAATGACTAATACTAACAGCGCACTCGGTTGATCCGAACACACTAGCAAGTGACAAAGTGATAGCGCTCACACTGTGTGTGTGTATTTTTACATACTGACGTGTATAACCTGACTTAATCTGGATTAAACTACATCCCAAGCAACGCAACAACGCCAGCTCTACATGATTTTACCCCCGAAGTCTCAGCAGTCGACTAGTTTTAGGCGCTCAGGACCTACATCCATGAGCTCTCGACATGATTTTCAATCGTATTTGACTTTCCTGGTGAACAGCTCTGTGGCAAGTACAGCAACGAGAAATGAGCAATATCCGAAGCAGAGTCCGGGAGGAGATCAGATGTATCCGCGGCCACGCGCAGCAGATCCCTGAATCCAGTTTATCTTCCATCTCTTTGTGTGTAAGAGCGAGAGCAAAATGTAGGCGCGGTAACGAATGATGCTTCTGTTTAAGAATTGATCTAGCACGTTCGCCTCGCACCTCCAGGGTCGGGGGGTCGATTCCCACCGTGGCCCTGTGTGTGTGGAGTTTGCATGTTCTCCCCGTGCTGCGGGGGTTTCCTCCGGGTACTCCGGTTTCCTCCCCCAGTCCAAACACATGCATGGTAGGCTGATTGGCGTGTCTAAAGTGTCCGTAGTGTATGAATGTGCATGTGAGTGTGCAATGCGATGGACTGGCACCCCGTCCAGTGTGTACCCCGCCTTGTGACCGATGCTCCCTGGGATAGGCTCCAGGTTTCCCCGTGACCCTGAAAAGGATAAGCGGTATAACAGATGGCTGGATGGATAAATAAATAAAAAACAAACACATCATGATTTCTGATGGTATGAAAATATCCCTTTTCGTTTTCCTCACTGTAGCTCCTGTTCTCTTTGCACAAGAGACAATTCTCACTTTCTGCGTCTTCCCCGACCAATTTCCTCTTATTTCACTTTTTCTTGTTTTCCGTACAAAAACAAATAAAAAGCTCACGTGATAGCGAGCTCTCGTGTTTATTTTCATGGAAAAGGGGGATCAGGTGTGCTTCGGCAGATGAAAGATGGTGTAATGCGTGAGCCCTGTCTGATTCGAGTGATGTAGTGTGAGCGGCTCGGCGTTCCTGAGTGTACGCTCGACTTAAACCTAACACAAAAATGGAATAAAACACGAGAATACTGCAAACACCGCTGAGGTGGATGGCTAAGCACATGATCACTAGCTTACAGAAGAGTGCAGCGACGCTACAGTATGACGCCGGACCGGAAATTTAAGGTTGAGGCTTTTGAGCATGATTATCAGTCCGTACGGGAGGATAACCCACTGTCTGCTGCAAATTTTTTTTAAAAATAAATAATAATTAGCGCTTTTTTTTTTTTTTTTTTTTTTTTTTTTTTTTTAAGAATTGCAGAAAAATCTGCGGTAATTTCGAAAGGACATCGCCGAACTGATTTTGCGTTCATTTCTGAAAATGGCGAACTCCAGGAAGTTTGCGTTCCTGGTTTATGTAGAACGTTTCCGAGCTGATTTGAATCTGGCAACCCTCTTCCAGGATTATCAGGGTGACCTTACAGCAGCTCAGGATTACTCTTCCCTTTTTCCTTGACTTAATAATGGCGTACTGTACAGTTTTAGCAAAATAAATTAAAAAAAAAGTCCTACCCACTGTAGCTTTAATCCAGTTTCTTTACCAGAAAGAGAGCGAGACAGAGAGAGAGAAAGAAAGAGAGAGTGTGTGAGAGAAAGAGAGAGAAAGAGAGAGAGAGAGAGAGAGAGAGAGAGAGAGGGAGTACATAGAAGCAAGCACAAGTTCTTAAAAGCATCTTAGTTCGATCCAGATCCTTCCTCTTAAATAAAGACAAAGTGGGACCGGAGATAAGGCAGGGTTCATTCATCTTGTTCAGACTTCTCGGCTCGGTGTCCTTTTCTCCTCTCTCGGTTCGTCATTCACTCTTTTTTTTTCTTTCTTTTTTTTCTCCCCCGCCTCGTCTGAGCTGTCCTTTTCTTTTGTCTTTACTCTTTTGTTTGCACAGCTTTAAAGTGTGTCAGACTTCTAATGGACCTTTGCGTTACAGAATTACAGCCCAGTCGCTGTTTGACTTTTTGATAAAGAGCTGAATTCAGATTTAAAATAAACTGACATTTAAAATGTTCTCTTTCGGCGAAAAAACAAACAAAAACAAAAACAAAACAAAAAAAACACCTCGACTACATCGACCTCGTACATATCTGTTTGAGATTACTGTGTGTGTGTGTGTGTGGGGGGGGGGGGGGGGGGGGGGGGTTGGGGGATCGAAAAAGACGTACGATTCGATTCGATGAGGATTTCGGCATGCAGCGTGCGGAACGCTACACTGGTGGTCATGTTACTTGTAGCTCCAGGGAACGGAAGCTAAAGAAGCGAACAGCCAAGTGTTTATACAGATGTATTAGCAGAAAAGAGTGTACACAGACACAGCTTCAAACGGAAATCCGAAAGTGAGTGAATAAAGGAAGGGAAGAAAAGGCCATTGTGTTTTCTCTTCTCGGATTGTGCTGCTGTGATTAATATAAAAATAAATAAATAAATAAAAAATCATCTCAGACAGACTTGGAAGGAATGCAGCAGGCAAAGAGACAAGGGTTTGGCTCTCCATGTACTAAACTGATCACTTCCAGCAACATCTGGATCCATCATCACAGTGCGGAGTGTGTATGTGTATGTGTGTGTGTGTGTGTGTAGGACTAAATGTCCCCATGATGATAGAAAAAACATGGTGACTTTGACATAGTAGGAACAGTTTGGCGAAAAATCAAGTTTGTACCAAATCCCTTTACCCCAGACGTAGTCGATCATCCGAGACGTGTTTAGTGCTGGAACTTTCCTTCTTTCCTAACGTAGCTAAGGGGTACTCAAAATCTTTCCCGTAGACACGCTGACGTTCGGTCTCCCGAACGTAAATTACGAACCCGTGCTAATTTCTATTTCTTCCTGGATTAAGAGAACGGGGTCACGATCAAGACCCAGGGTTGAATGCCATCGCTGCGATGTCACACTCTATTAGATGATCTTGATAAAAACGTGTCTTCCGTGTCGGATTATCCAGGCACTTAAGATCCTGCGATAGACCTGCGGTGAGAAAGAAAAAAAAAAAAAAAAAAAAAAAAAAAAAAAAAAAAAGACTATGTCCTAGTTACATATACATAAATTTAATTACATATGGTCTGCACTTATATAGCGCTTTTATAATCTTCGCAGTTCCAAAGCGCTTTACACTGTGTCTCATTCACCCATTCACATACACACAGTCACGCACCAGTGGTAGCAGAGCCGCCATGCAAGGCGCTAACTTGCCATCGGGAGCAACCTGGGGTTCAGTGTCTTGCCGAAGGATGCCGAAACAATGCCTCAGTACAATAGTAGCAGGATTAAACCTACAGTGTCTTGCCCCTGAGGACACTTTGGCATGTGGAGTCACGTGGGCCGGGAATCGAACCGACAACCCTACGATTAATGGACAACCCGCTCTACCACCTGATCCACAGCCGCCCATACAACAGCCGCCAATTACATCATCCATGCTGATCAATGAAGAAACTGAAACAATGCCTCAGTATAATAGTAGCAGGATTAAACCTACAGTGTCTTGCCCCTAAGGACACTTTGGCATGTGGAGTCATGTGGGCTGGGAATCGAACCGCCAACCCTACGATTAGCGGACAACCCGCTCTACCACCTGATCCACAGCCGCCCATACAACAGCCGCCAATTACATCATCCATCCTGATCAATGACGAACCGAAGCAATGCCTCACTATAATAGTAGCAGGATTAAACCTACAGAAAAAGGCAAAGAATAGAAGTTTGAAGTAGTAACGATATAGAAAGCTGTAATTCATTCACTCCTTTTTTTTTTTTTTTTTTTTTTTTTGGCCACGTGCCTTTCTGACCCGTCATGGACGATGAGACGTGATGATTTACGACGCAACGACAAAAAACGTAGCCAAGCATCGTAGCCTTCAAAGCTGACTTTAGACCTGACTTTGCATGAAGCGCGACGTCATTACTTGTTAGCTACGTTAGCCTCGTAGATTCCACGTAAGACTAAAGAACGAAGCATTTTAATTGGCCGATTGACTACGTTGAAGATGAAGAGGAACGGTGTGAACGTTTGACCTTTGTACTGTACTATAATAATTTTTTTTTTTTTTAAACAGTAAATAAGAAAAACAAATCATCATCATAGCAAATGTTTTCCCAATTTCAGATATTTTTGTACACATGCTAAGTTTTTAATAATATTTATTACTCATTTCCTCGGCAATGTTTCCTGCTGTGTAAAACTTGCTATCACACACTGTGTGTGTGTGTGTGTGTGTGTAGGGTGGTGTGTGAAGCAGCGCATGCTGATGAACTTTAGTCTTTATGAGGCACGACACAGCTGTCGATAAGCTGGTGTTGTGTTACAGTTACGTTTATATAGCACTTTTCTAGACACTCAAAGCGCTTTACACATCATGAGGGGGGGGTCGGGGGGGGGGGGGTGTCTCTCAACCACCACTAGTGTGTGGCGTCCACCTGGATGATGTGACGGCAGCCATAGTGCGCCAGAACGCCCAGCACACACCGGCTATTAGTGTAGCCAATTCATAAATGGACATTATTAAGGGACCATGATAAGGGCCAATGGGGGATTTTCGCCAGGACACCGGGGTTATACCCCTACTCTTTATGAGAAGTGTCCTGGGATTTTTAATGACCACAGTTTAACATCTCACCCGAAAGACGGTGCTGTTTTTACACTATAGTGTCCGCAATCACTATACTGGGGCATTAGGACCCACACAGACCACATGGTGAGCGCCCCCTGCTGGCCTCACTAATACCACTTCCAGCAGCAAACTCAGATTTCCCCCAAGAGGTCTTCCATCCAGGTACTGGCCAGGCTCAACCCTGCTTAGTTCAGTGAGAAACCAGGCGAAAACTGCAGGTTGATATGGCTCGGGTACATTTACGTGTCTCTAATCCCAGCATACAGATGAGTCCATTACAGTCCAGCGCATGAACACAACACATTTAAAGTAATGGGCTTCTGTTTCATCACACTAACCTCAAACGAAATTGGGCACTGACACATACGTACACACACACACACACACACCTACAGCCCGATTATGAAACAGAAGAGCGAGGCTTTTAAGCAAATGGTGGCCGTGTTTGATTACTGAAATAGCACAGTTGAAAGTAAATGCAATCATCGACGAGGCCATTAAAACCTTGTCATTAAAGGGATTAGAGCCAAAGCAATTAGACACTCCGGTATCGCTACCGGCAACCGGGAGGCTAATATAAAACACGCCTGAGAGAATGCATGAGGCAAGCAGAATGTTAGTGTGTGTGTGTGTGTGTGTGTGTGTGTGTGTGTGTGAGAGAGAGAGGGAGTGCGAGAGAGAGAGTACATGTGCATAAAAATGTAAGAATTTCTGCATTGGAGAGCAGAAAAGAAACATGAGACACAAGCCAAGAGAGGAGAATTGGCCATGCTCTATGGGAGGGAGGGAGGGAGGGGCTTACTCTGTCTTCTCTGTCAATCACAGCAACACTAGCCAACCCTGCACTTCAGTGAGCTCATGTATGTGGAAGAGGGCAGACAGAGCTTTCCTCAGAGTAGACGTACAGCAGAGAAGACGGAGCTCCAGAGATTGAAGAGATTCAGAATAAGACATTAAGAGATAAGAGAAAGGGATAGGATATAAGGAGAAAGAAAATGAAGCATAAAGATAAGGGATGAACAAAAAGGAGAGGACGAGGAAGAAAAGAAGTTAAAGAAGGGAAATGAAGAGGCAGAAGAGACAAGAAGAAGACAGACGAGGCATAGGCAGATACAACTCGGAGAGCCAAAAGAATAAGATGGAAGAAGATGGTGAGGAAACAAAACCAAAAGGAGGAGGAGAAGAAGAAGAAAAGAAACGAAGAGGCCAAATCAGGAATAAGGTAGGAATACGAAGAATATGAAGATAAAAAAAAGAAGAAGACAAAGAAGCAGAAGAGATGAGAAACGGTAAAGCAGGAAGAGGAAGGCGAGTCAGAAGAAGGAGAAAACAGAAAGAGAAGACACAGATAGAAGATGAATGAAAATCTGGAAGACATGGGGACAAAAATTGAAGAAGGGACAGAAGAACTGGAATAAGAAAAAAAGAGGCACAAAAAGACAAACGTGGCAAAGGATACAAAAGTAATCAAAGGAAGAAGAAGAAGAAGAAGAAGCAGGTGGAATGGGGAGAGAAAAAAGAAGTTGGTGGAAAGGAAGACAAGACAACAGAGGAAGAAGTTAAAGTTGATGAGAGTGATAAGAGGCAAAACAGAAAGAAGAGAATGACGAAGAACGGCGAGGAATAAATAATTTAGAGAAAATAAATGCAAAAAAGGTGGGAGCGGTAGAGGAGGAGGGGAAGGGAAAAAAAGAGACAAAGGCACATTGAGACAAAAATAGTAGAGGGTGAAGAGGATGTTGATGAATGGAGAGGGAAAAAAAGATGTAGAATGGAAAGAAGGACAAGAAATGCAAGGAAAAAAGAAAGAAGAGGAATGAGGAGAGAGAAAAGGCTAAAACAAAGTGTCTAGTGTTTCCAAAACACAAATTTTTTAAAGCTGACTAATGTGTGTGTGTGTGTGTGTGTGTGTGTGTGTGTGTGTGTGTGTGTGTGTGTGTGTGTGTGTGTGTGTGTGTGTGTGTCGAGTATGACTTGAGGGTGTAAGTAAGACTATGATTTAGTTCCAAAGACAGCTGGAATAGAGAGAGAGAGAGATTGAGAGAGAGAGAGATTGAGAGAGAGAGAGAGAGAGATTGAGAGAGAGAGAGAGAGAGATTGAGAGAGAGAGAGAGAGAGAGAGATTGAGAGAGAGAGAGAGAGAGAGAGAGAGAGAGAGAGAGAGAGAGAGAGAGAGAGATTGAGAGAGAGAGAGAGAGAGAGAGAGAGCAGAAGAAAAATGCCTCCAAAAAAGACAACGTTCCTTCCATTCCTGAGGAAAAGGACAGATATTTGGATTTCCAAGAATAAACACTAGCTGAATTCTTTCGCTCTTTCCAACCAGATTTTCAGTAAGTACTGGAAAGTCTGGGTCTTCGGTCCTTCTCTGTGTCTTTCTTTATGCATTCATCATATGAAAAGACGTGTAGAGATGCACAGAGGAAGGATTCATTTAGACACACAGTACTAACACATGACACACTAGTCTATGTTTACGCCACTGATTGCATACAGACAAGGGTAATCATTTAGCGTTTGCTCACCAACTGACGTATACATGGAACAGAGCCATTAAAACATGTGGAGCTAGCAAACAGGTTGAGAAAAACGAGTCCAGTTTTACTCGTTTGTGCTGTAATTTGTATTAAAACTAAAACAGGGACAGGAAGATGTAAATATTAGCCCAAGACGTCTGATTTTAAGAAAGAAACAAAGCTCAACTGAGTTTTCTTTAAATAAACAAACAAATAAATAAATAAAATCGCAGAGTACATGTCTGAACTTGACTAGCGGTGGCTAAGTGTAGATTAAATGTAGAAACAACTGGGTTTCCTGTCATTGCGCACATACATGAAATCAAAATCATGGTACAAAGTAGTTTTCTGTGATATACTGTCACATTACCTCAATTTAGCCAGCTAGCTAGCATAACCAGGTAGGATTACGAACACTTGAATATGAGTTTCTCTCAAACGTCCTGTCAGATTACCATGAATTAGCCAGATAGCTAGCATAACCAGGTAGGATTACGAACACTTGAATACGAGTTTCTCTCAAACATCCTGTCAGATTACCTTGAATTAGCCAGATAGCTAGCATAACCAGGTAGGATTACGAACACTTGAATACGAGTTTCTCTCAAACATCCTGTCAGATTACCTTGAATTAGCCAGCTAGCTAGCTAGCATAACCAGTTAGGATTCCGAACACTTGAATATGAGTTTCTCTCAAACATCCTGTCAGATTACCTTGAATTAGCCAGCTAGCTAGCATAAGCAGGTAGGATTACGAACACTTGAATATGAGTTTCTCTCAAACGTCCTGTCAGATTAGCTCATGTTAGCCAGCTAGCAAGCATTATGAAGAGAATGAACACTTGAATATGAATTTATCTCAAACATCCGGTCACATTAGCTCATGTTAGCAAGCATAACTATGACTCTCTCTCAAAGATGACCCTAGTGAATGTTATGAGCATGTGAAAGTGAATTTCTTGAGCATCTTGTCACTGAAGTATATTAGGCAGATAGCTAAAGGCTCTTCCAATGAGGTTGCACAAAGCTAGCTGACTAGCATAACAGTAATACGCTAAACATTAGCTGCATATAATAGATAGCTAACTCAAGAAAACAAAAACAAAAGCAGGGTATTCACGGCTGTATTTCTAGTCTCCAATATGATTTTCCCTCAAAAATTAGCCAGCTAACTAGCATTATAAGTAAAGTGTACACTAAAATATGACTTTCTCTCAGACATCCTGTCAGATTAACACGTTAACGAGCAATGTAAAGTGTAATTAGTGAAGATTATTAACACTTACATATCACTTTCTCTCCGACTATCCTGTTAGATTAGCTCACATATAGCTAGCATTTTCAATCTGTGAAAATTATGAACACCTGGATATGAGTTTACCTCACAAATCTTGTCAAATTAGCTCAAATTAGCCAGATAGCCGGCATAACCACTGAAAGTTTTGAAAACTTGACTTTCTTGAGGATCTGGGGTTGAAATATATTAACTAGTTATTTAAAAACGTCCCTACATGCGGGTTTATATGTAGCTAGCTCACTAGCATTACACCAAGGGATGGAAAGTAATTTAGGTAAGTAAACAGATATAAGTAGAACAGATATCTAAATAGCAAACAACCTCAGTGGTTACTATCACTTGATAAAATCCTTAAAACTCCTGTAAGGTTAGCTAAAATTAGCCAGCTAGTGAACACTTGCATATCACTTTCTCTCAAAAAATCCTTCCAGATTTGGTTAGCCAGGTAGCTAGCATAATCAGTGAAGATTATGAACACTATTTATGAATCACTTTCAAAATTCCTGTCAAATTAGCTCATGTTAGCCCGCTAGCTAGCATTATTACTGAAGATTACAAGCACATGAATAGGACTTTCTCTCAAAACCTTTGTCAGTTTAGCTCATGGTCAGCCAGTTAGCTTTATAAACTGTGAATATTTCTTTCTTAGAGATGCAGTCAGATTAGCACATGGTTAGCGAGTTAGCTTCATAAGCAGTAAATATTTATGAACTTCTTCTCAGAAATAGGTATTCATAAGAACCGAGAATTAATATTTTAGCTCTCCCGCTTTTCTGTGTCTCGTTTCCACAGGAGTCACTTTAATCCAGCGGCATATGATGCTCTTAATCCCACACAAGCTCATCGAGCTCACTCTAGCAGCAAATTGGACAACACGGCAAGTGCTAATATACCTACATCATCTCCATTCCTCATTCTCATTCTCTCTTTCTTTCCACACTGAATACATGATGAGAGGCATCATCTGCAGCTGGACGTTTCCTCTCCTCCCCACTTAGCGTCTGATTAAAATTTCTTCCCACCGTCCCAAAATGCTCATTAGCTCGACCAGAGCCACGGCCACGTGAGCCGGAATAAATTACAGCGATTTGTGTATACTCAGAAAGGAGACGGACTTCCCTCAAAGATCCTGACTCTGCTGATATTGCTGATAAAGACCTACACACTGGGAAATAACATTGAATAAGCGTCCCATGGCTATGAAGCTCATGTAACAAAGATAAATAAGAGTCCTGTACAGTCCTATATATGTACCCGTATGTACCATGTTTCTTGTGGTGCAAAATGAGCTTTTTCATTCTATCCCTAATGTATTTAATAAGCCAAGACACATTCCTTATCCAAATTAGGTCTTTAATTTAGCACTGGAGCTATAAGCAGCAGCGGACAAATCACTAACTGGTGACAATCAGATTATGTGCCTAGGCTATCAAGTGCTATCGAGTTTTTTTTTTTTTTTTTTAATTATTATTCATATTTGCCTTTAGGGCAAGTAGGGTGAACATGTTGAACAGTAATGATGCTAACATGGCGAAAATACTGCCTTTGCAGATGCAACGAAAGACCATCACAGCTCTGAGCTGAAATTTTAGCCAAAATCTTGCTGGTGTTTTATCTAGGGCACAAACATGACATGCTACATCAGAGTCATCAGAGTGGACGAAGACCCAGATCGAATGGCTAGCATCAAAAACCATTTCCATGTTACTGACACAGACACCAGACATGGGATAGAATACACAGTCGTCCCGGGAAGGTTGTTTTACCGCATTTTCTTGCAATTTGCTCATTTGCCAGGTCCTATCCTTTAGCTAGCTCTC
The DNA here is from genome assembly GCF_001660625.3 of Ictalurus punctatus. Lineage (NCBI taxonomy): Eukaryota > Metazoa > Chordata > Actinopteri > Siluriformes > Ictaluridae > Ictalurus > Ictalurus punctatus. The sequence continues at coordinate 24,165,347 of NC_030430.2, forward strand.
CCCTATCACTCAACAGCTACAAACCAGGAAGGTATAAGCTAGCATGTGCTTCCTCCAAGACTCATGAAGGTAGCCAACTGCAGTAATGCCATCCCTCCCATCCAGATGGTGTGGCATCATGGGAATTGAACCAGGGAGACTTTTAAACGTTATGTTTTCTGTAAAACTTAAAGGCTTAGGAATTTGAATACTTGCTCATTTTCCGTACTGTGCATTAATGCGATTAGCCAGCTTGTCATACTTTTCATTCAATTCTGCTAATCCAACGTGATGCAAAAGTACGTTTAGCAGTTCACAGCTAAGGTTCGTGCTCAAGGACCCAACAGTGGTAGCTTGGTGATATTCGGATTCAAACTCACTTCATCAAACTCATCATTAGTCCAGCGCCACCAAAGCACCACTGCCCAATACACCAACTTAATTAACCTGCACTAGGTACCACTTTTTAACCTTGTTATTTGGGTTTCCTGGAAATCAAAGCATGGGATTGCGCAAGCATAATGCAACATTCGCATTCATTAGGACAATGCTAATGAATTATGATTTGTCCACAGCATATGAGGAAGACTGGTCAGATATTGACCAGGGACATGTATTTTTGAATAAGTCATAATTATAGACCGTCAATTTGTGGCTGTATTACGGTCTAGCTCAGTGACAACACTTCCGCTGCAGGAGATTTTCCATCAACACTTGGGAATGAATCAGATATCTGAGGGGACGTGTTCAGATCGATGTGTGTGTATATATATGTCTGTGTCTCCATTCGTCGTTATAATGTGATCCAGCACCAGGCTAACACCTCAGCCGCGGGAGATTTCCCATCAACACCTGGGAAAGAATCAATGTTTCTGAGTCGACACTTTCAGATCGATGGGCCAGCATCGAAATAGGTGACAATAGAGAAATGAAACCATGGCCACGCTGTTGTCACCTCGGCCTTGGGGAGTGATATGCAGGTTACCAGTGAACGACATAAACGACAACTTTTCAGTCTGGACCAACTTTGTGTTTCTTGTCAATGCCAGAGCTGAAGGGTAATGAAGGTCAGAAATGAAAAAAACAAGAGCAAAAAGAGAAAATAGACTGACATGCTCTTTTTTTTTTTTTTTTTACGTTTTACGTTGGCGTGTGCTAAAGGAGATGAAGTTTAGTCACTAGGTATCTGACTGAATGAGGCTTTTGTGGACAATCTGCTGGCAAGAAAATTTTCAAAACCAATTCACCAATCCAAGGTTGAGAATAAACCTGGTCTTGCACCCAGGTTCATAGGTGTGTAATGCCAATAATGTTTATGTGCTGCTTTTCATCACTGATATCTGTACATTCATAATACAGAACATAGTTTTGACCTCGGTGGAAAGGTTACATTGGCTCTGCTAATAGAATTCACTCAGGCTGAAGGAATTCGTTTAGACATTTAGCTCAGAGGCATAGCATGTAGTGTCAATATAAACCCCAAGGTATACTTCACTTTTTACACGTACGCTGGGAACAGGGTACAGTACGCGTGCCGCAAATTCCGTCATTAGCAGAGTGATCTTTCTAACCACGTGCACGTCGCACGTGCGCATTTAATTCTTTTGCACTATTAAGTTGTTCCACAAGATGGCAACAGTGGCCCAGGGCCGTTGATTCTCAAGGAGTAGAAGAAAAAACAGAAGAAACGGAAGAGATGGAAACGAGTGCAAGTTAGAACAAGAATGGATGGATTCGTCTAGTAACAACAAGTGTAGCAGCATGTCTTTCTCCTCCACTATTCTTCGCTGTCGACCTTCACACCAGAAGACCTGCTTTACTGCTCTGTACTGACTCTTGTAGGCCAGGAGGGGTAGTGCAAGTTGACGTAATGCTCATGCGTCGATCGCCTGTGTACGCGTACATGAAAGGCTACGCGTACGACTGTGCGCATACGCTAGGAATATCCTAGGAATACTGGGCACGAGGTGGGAATACATCCGGATAGGACACCAGTCCATCTCAGGGCAACATGTACACACGCACATTTACAACTAAAGGCAATTTAGAACAGCCAGTCTACCTAATGGCATGGTTTTGGGAAGTGGGAGGAAACCAGAGAATCTGGAGGACTGATCTTGGCTAGGCACAAAATCAATTGTCCCCATTCCTCAACTGTTGTACATCTGAGTATTAATTTCCTTTACAACAATTAAGAGTACTCTCACAGGAGGCATGTGTGCCTGGCACCTCTAAGGTTCGATTCCTTCAGGGGTTTCCTCTGGGTACTCCGGCTTCCTCCGCCAGTCCAAAGACATGCATTGTAGGCTGATTGGCATTTCCAAATTGTCCATAATGTAGGAGTGTGTGTGATTGTGACCTGTGATGGGTTGGTACCCTGTCCAGGGTGTCCCCCCCACCTTGTGCCCCGAATTCCCTGGAAAGATTGGATGAATGGATGGATGGAAGAGTACCGTCACACCAATGGCACGGATGGACAGACTATCCCTGTTCACCGTGGCAAAATTCTAAGGGAGTACTATGAAGGTATTAAACAGTATGAAAGTTATCTGTTCTTCAGTACCTTCTTAGAAACCTCTGCGGAGTCAATTAGCTCGAAGTGAGCATGTTCACAGCTTGGCTAGTCACTTTCGAGCATCTCTGTGCACATTTGTACGTGCCCCAAAACGTTAGCATTTAACTCATTGCCCAGTTTAACCATGGCTAAAGCCTAGTCTACCCTAACACGGGTAAAACAACACACTTTATCTTTCCATGCACAACAAAACATTATCTTCAACTGGGGCGAAAATGATGTTTGTTTGTTTTTCATGTTGTACTGTATTGTGAATGAGGGAATGAGGGAAAACACAGCTTTTTGGGGGGGAAAAAAACAGAAAACAACCCTGTCGGACTCTAAAATTCCAAGATGGTGTAACTTCTTGCGATGCCGTTTTTCGTATTAGCTTTTGTGATTTCATGTTGGACTGCTTTGTAAAATTTCCACACAACAGTAGTGTATAAAAGAAAGCCTGTTCTATGTTCATACTGTCAAAACAAACAAACAAAAAAAGGCATAAATTACGTGAAGGTAATGGGGTCATACACCCAGTGCACATGGCTAGCATGCAGTTTTCCATACCGAAATCATACCGCAGATGCTAATTTGGCCAAAACAAATTGAACCCATTTTACAATTTCAGGGCTATGAATGTGTATGTATATAAGGTAAATGGATAAGGAACAAATGGTATGCATGTTTACAAATGCAAATACATTGATCTTCACCACAAACGTTAAGTAGTCTTGGAGCACTGTGGCTTATTTCTTCATCCCAAAGAAAATCAATAACTGCTAAAGGCAGCAGTCAAGCACACCATTAAAGGCCAACAGTGTAAACAATCTATCATGCCTGTTATTTCAATAACTGTCAGGTAATCAGCGTGCACATTTTAAATAAAAAATTTTTGCAAAGAAAAACACGGTCCAAAAACGCTGGATTGCTGCACAGTAATAATTAATATCAATCAAGCGCTTTGGCCAGTGATGTGATCTGACTTAATGCTCTCCCTCGCATTTTCCTCTCCTGAGGTCCACAACGCCTTTGTGCAGTCTTTGACCCACTTTGGCTGCAGGTCTTCAGTTTTGTGTGTGTGTGTGTGTGTGTGTGTGTGTGTGTGTGTGTGTGTGTGTGTGTGTGTGTGTGTGTGTGTGTCTACAGGGAATTGGGGTCAGTCAGGACTGGCTCTATTGATGGAGGATCCCGGAGCTATAATTTTACTTACTCTCCAACCATCAGCTGCTTTTCCCTTCTCATACAGAGCAGACAATACGTCTCTCCTAAACCTTTTCCACTTCCCCTTTGGCATGTACAGTAATACCACTACGGCCTCAAGCACTAGCACTAAAAATAAACACGACGGGAAGTGAAATTAATCAAAAAAAAGAAAAGAAAAAAATTTAATAGCATCCATCCATCTATCTATCTATCTATCTACGCTCAACCAGACGGCAATCTTGACTCAAACACTTCTCTGAATATTACACTTCCCTTCAAATAAGCCGCTTGAAATATTTCCCAAGCGACCCACAGATAGATAGACTAATATTCAGAAAGTAATTTCGATAACCTGATGTTGAAGTTGAAGCAGTCCTGACGGCCAACCAGCAAGACGAGTTATCAAGCTACAAGCCAGCGGGTCAAACGTCGCATTAAAGGGTTTCTCTTTTACACATTTTTATAAACGTAGCACGTTCTTAGCATGAGCTGCTAACGTATTTACTCACCATTAGTGTAACCCCATCATTTCCTGTAGTTACAATGTAGCCACGTCTAGCTAGCGATATAGCAAACCACGGAGCTTGCAGTTCTGCGTTGGAAAAAGTTTCGGAAGTAATTGAAATAATAAATAAAATGTTCCATATCTTACATATTGTATATGCACGCTTTCAGGATAAAACAAAAACCAGTACACTTTAAAGACTTTTTTCCTCCCTCAGGCATGAGTGTACTTATTAAAGTTTGCAGCCGATAACTGTAAAGAAAATAATAAAAAAAAAAAAAGTTAAAAAAGTAAGAAAGTATGGGGGTTTTTTTGCATCGATTTCTTCCTCTTATTGCTGACATTAATTGTGTCCCAGAGTCCAGCGCATTGTTTTTTTTTGTGTGTTTTTTTTTAAAAACTCGGCAGCATTTTCCAGAGAGGGCCATTAACCTCGGCTTTGAAATATCAAGCAAATTAGCGTCGGCTCAGGACAAAGGCAAGCGCACGCGGCCTTTGTGTCACACTCGTCTTCCTTATCATTAGCCTTTAGCGAGGAAACACAGCAATTATTTGACATCAGAAGGCCAGAGAGCTGTTCGGCTAAACAACAATGGACTCATTACGGCGTTTTTTTCTTCCGAAATAATTAGACAACGAGGGGCAAATTTGCTGATGGACGGCAATCCGGGACAGAGAGAACGACTAAACAAACACAAACTGTTTTCCAGGCTTGACCTCTGCTCCAATCGTTCAATCCAGTGTGAGGATTTCGGTGTCTTTTATTAAATATTTTTTAATATATTTTCTGTTTTTTCTCTGTCTATCTTGTTTTCTAACCTCCTCCCCCCTAAAAAAATGGCAGACGGGCCAACCGACATATGACTCTAGAATGTTTCACAATGTCTGGGTAGGTTGTTTTCAACTCTTTAACATGACACCCTGGAAGCCCCGCCCCCTCCCATCATCTCATCTTAGTGCTGTTGCAGCAGGTCAGCTCGTCTCGACCTGACATTCTCGGGTGAAAGTAAAGGAGAATGTTTTTCATTCCATTAATGTGAAATAATAAAAAAAATAAAATCTATCCGTTTACGTTCATTAGCTAACATTAGCTCGGTTCCAGCCAAGAACGCTCGAAAATGCCACGCTTGTTTATCGCGTGTTTCAGCACAGACGTGTGCAAACGAAAGGTTCAACAGTGAAAATGTCGGTCAAGTGGAAATATTTCAGTCAATGTTGTTCAGTCAGTTAAGATGTCAATGACATGGTGTTCGCAAATTCTGAGTGCCCCACACACACACACACACACACACAAATACAGTTCAACACCGTCGAATGCAAAATCCGAACGTAGCCCGAGACGTCGAAAAGGTTAACTTGTTATCGATAACATTTTCGATTTTACTTTAAAGATGCCTCACGGCGGAGTCGTGATGATTCGTCTGCGATCGAGTCGACTCTTTCCGCCGGATCTTTTGAGCAGGAGCCGAGTCGCTATCCCGAAGAGATGAATCGGAATCGATTTTGTATTGAATCGGGATTCGAACGCCATTTGATTCAGAGCCAATTCCAGTGAGAATGGTAAGACGTGTGTTTGATTCGAGTGTCGTGAGGGTCTGATCGTGGTTTTGTCAGAACGATTGAAGCAATAGACAGTTTGGGCAGAGAAAAAAAATATGGTAAAGTGTCTGATTCGTTAAAAAAGAGGTGATCTGTATATGAACCGATGTCTGGACCAAACCTTTTAAAAGAAGAAAGGAAAACCAACTCGGAAGGCAAAGTACTGGTGGTGAAAAATTGCCGTGTTAGCAAGCGAATATAATTTCACGGCTTCGGGAATAGTTATACAACATAGAACTCAAAGCCTCGACATTTTAGATCATGTTACATTTATAACATTAAATTGTGTAAAAAAAAAATATATATATATATATATATATATATATATATATATATATATATATAAAAAACAAACTGTGTGCAAATCTCTATCACGACTCAGATTATTGGCAGTGACTAAGATGTATCTGGCATTTCGCTTTGTGTGTGTGCGAGTGTGAGTGTGTGTGTGTGTGTGTATGTTTGTGTGTTAAAGGTATGACTCATAAATGGATCTCAGGATTCGTGGGTGTTAGCATCAAGGCTATGGTCCACCATCCATGCACAATCTCTCTCTACTGAACATCCTTTGATCCCTACATCTTCTGAGGTGTGTGTGTGTGTGTGTGTGTGTGTGTGTGTGTGTGTGTGTATAATTTCATGGGATTAGTGGAACCCTCTGTGTGAGTAGGATAAGGGTGTGTAGTACACACTACCTGACTGAGTGTACACTATGTGCTGTTTAAAGCATGCTTAGAAAAACAAAACAAAAAAGTGCCACGCCCACTGCCACGCCCTCCATCGCAGCCAGTGTCGGTGTCACAGAAGGCAGAGTTTTGAAACTACGAAGACTATTTCTCAGAAATATCAATTAAGTTGAATACCGCAACATCCTGAAGATGTCGGGGGAAAAAAAAAAAAAACAAGGTAAAAACCGTAAAGTTACAGTTTTATTAGCTTTATTTCTTTTTTTTTATTAAAGAAAAACGTCCCCGTGTCAGCAATTCTACGCTCGTCTTCGTTAAATAACGGCACAGAACTACTGTCAGAGCTGCTGTTCTCGAAATGATATCAATACCTTCTCACCAATCGGAATCTCTGTATAAAACGTGCTGCCATTCTCAGACCCAAAATGAAATACTTGTGATGGAGTCAAGTTGTTTCCCTGAATACGGCGGTACGATGTTGCAGGCGGGTTGTTATTTTGTTTTGCACGGGTTTTGTGCGGGTTTTGCGTTCATCGAATGAATTGTATCGGTGTTTTCCGAGCCCAGTATGTCAGCTGGAGGATTTTTCTAAAGCAGACCTTCAATGCGTGGTGTATTAGGCATGCACCTGGACGGCGATTATAATCAAAAACGTAGCGAAGGTGTTGTAACGACAATACGTGTGTATCATCTAACAACAGTAGGCAATTTCTTTCGAGCAGGACTAACGTGCTGATTCTAATCCGTTATCATTTCTGTAGTAAGATCTTACGGCACACAGTGACTTGTACGGCAGACGCTTCATATAATCCGACACCGTTACGGTGTCTTTAACAAAGAAATACAAGTAATGGTTACAAAACTATTACAAAAGGTGCTTAAGAACCAGGGGGAGAGGGGGTGTAAACTTTTGAACAGGATGACTGGTGTTATCATGTTCATGTTCAAAAGTTTACCCCCTCCCTCCATTTTAATGCCTCTTAAAGTGATTTAAACTGCTCTGTAACAGCCCTTTTTGTCACGCACCTGGCAACCCTGCTTATAATAAATCCTATCCAGTTACACACTTAAGCGCCTTGCTTTTAAATTACTAAGCACTTTTGACATGGGTGTGATTCAGTTGGTTATAAATGATCCACATCATACAAGCGTGTATATGCTACAAATGTGTGTGCGTGTATGTGTGTGTGTGTGTGTCTTTGCAGACTCCATTTTAACGGCAAACATTTGTCTCAGCCAACGAGCTTCCACATTAAAAGCTCATCAAACTCAGAAACGAATCAGAAACTTTCCAAAGCGATTGTCATGGAAAAATGAGAAGTTCTATTCTGCGAGACAAAACCTCGACGATGAGAGAATAAACGTTATTTTGGGGTTTTTTTTTTTCTCCGCCACGTTTGTGTAATATAACGCCATATTCCAAAAAGCAATCTTTTGCTATTCCATTTCATTTTCCATTAAAAGTGACATTTCATCTGGACGAGACCCTCCGGGGAAAACTGCACACACACACACACACACACACACACACACTGCTAATGTGACTCTGTGTGTGTGTGTCTGAGACTCCCTGCTGTCTCTGATCAAAGAAAATGCCATTATTTGCTGCCATCTGAGAAAACTCAGTGTAATTATGTTCAGTATCCTTGATTGCTATTCATGTAATGTATAATTGGTAAAGTCATGTAATATTTTGAAATGTTGTGCCTCGCAGCGATCCGACTGCACACACGAATCCTTAACTCTCTCATGCTCTGTTCAGCTTAACGCCAATGAAAACTGTTTTTTTTTTTTTTTAATTCGTTTAGCTAAATAATATTACTTTAATAAGACTCCGTAGATCTCATATCCCAAGATCAGTCCTGTACAGTTTGTTCTTTTTGGATGAAACCAGTAGAAAGGCAGAAAGACTTAACTTACTAGCAGTTAATGCAAAATCTAGAAATACACTTTTCTTTGATTTATACCTTACAGTTAATATACTAATCCGAGGATATTAGAATCATAGAGTATTCCCAACCAGTCACTTCTAGCATGCATCTTCTCCTTCAAACGTTAGGTCATACCTCCTGCCTGAGCGACATCAGACTGCATGCTGAGCAAGAAAGTATTTCAGTCTGTCCATCTTTTCTTTTAAAAAAAAAAAAAAATCTGTCTGTCTAAATTCTTATTGCACAGTTATTGCATACATCAGCTTTAAGCTCTGTAGTTGAATTAGTTGAAAGTTAAACCATGGATTATTGAACCATACGGTTTCTACCACAGTACTGTGTTGAATTCTCTAATCTGAAACGGGTCAACAGAAGGTGTTCCAGCCATCCAATCATTCATTCATCCATCCATCCAACCATTTATTCATCCATCCAACCATTCATTCATTCATTCATCCATCCAACCATTCATCCATCCAACCATTCATTCATTCATCCATCCAACCATTCATTCATCCATCCAGCCGTTCATCATTCATCCATCCAACCATTCATCCATCCAACCATTCATCCATCCATCCATCCATCCAACCATTCATTCATTCATTCATCCATCCAACCATTCATCCATCCAACCATTCATTCATTCATCCATCCAACCATTCATTCATCCATCCAGCCGTTCATCATTCATCCATCCAACCATTCATCCATCCAACCATTCATCCATCCATCCATCCATCCAACCATTCATTCATCCATCCATCCATCCCATTCATTCATCCATCCAACCATTCATTCATCCATTCAACCATTCATCCATCCAACCATTCATTCATCCATCCAACCATTCATCCAACCATTCATCCATCCATCCATCCAAGCAACCATTCATCCATCCAACCATTCATTCATCCATCCAACCATTCATTCATCCATCCATCCATCCAACCATTCATTCATCCATCCATCTATCCAACCATTCATTCATCCATCCATCCATCCATCTATCCAACTATTCATTCATCCATCCATCCAACCATTCATTCATCCATCCATCCAACCATTCATTCATCCATCCAACCATTCATTCAGCCATCCATCTATCCAACCATTCATCCATCCATCCAACCATTCATTCATCCATCCATCCATCCAATCATTCATCCGTCCATCCATCCAACCATTCATTTATCCATCCATCCAACCATTCATTTATCCATCCATCCATCCATCCATCCATCCATCCATCCATTTTCCATAACGCTTATCGTACACAGGTGTGGAGGGAGCCTGGAGCCCATCTCAGGGAACTCGGGCTGGGGGAAGGTTAGAGACACCCTGGACGGGGTGTCAACCCATCTGCACACACATTACCACACCCATTCACACACTATGGACAATTGGGAAACCGGAGTACCCAGAGGAAACCCCCGAAGCATAGGGAGAACATGCAAACTCCACCCACACAGGGTGGAGGTGGGATTCGAACCCCCAGCCTCAGAGGTGCGAGGTTCTGGGCCTCCCAGAGTTCAAATTCTGGACCATACATGTAGGTCCTCCCATGGGGCACCAGTAAATAGGCGTTCTACTGTAAATAGACAAATCTTGTAAAATAGTCAGTCCTAGTAAAATGGTTGATTTGGTGACATTTGGAGGATGGAAGGAGTTTCCAGTGTGACTTTGTAACAGTCATAAAATGGGCTACATTGCTCTTTGCGGTTTCTTGGTAAAATGACGAGCTGGGTATGTTTGTGTTATTAACTGAGAGAGAGAGAGAGAGAGAGAGAGAGAGAGAGAGAGAGAGAGAGAGAGAGAGAGACAGAAAGAGGCTGGTGAGTGAACAGCTGCTTATAGCTGCTATAACATAAGCAATAACAGGAACTAAGCTGTTTCACGGAAAACATTCCACAAAATAACTACAAACTGCTAAAACATATGATATGATATATCTCATTCTTTCTAAAATGCCGTCAGTGGCATGTTGCTGTGGTATAAGAGCAATAAAACACTTCAGGTCATGCTGTTATAGGAAAATAATCCATTTCATGGTGTTAACAGTAACAGTGCAACATGGAGTGTTTTATTACTGTTGAAATGAAACAGGTTTTGATTGTTTACATGTGTAGGATAAAAGGAAGACCAGATAAGTGTGTGTGTGTGTGTGTGTGTGTGTGTGTGTGTGTGTGTGTGTGTGTGTGTTTTCACTCCAGGCTGTGTTCTGAATTTTGTATCATGCCAGCACAGACAGGTACTTGATGAACTAAGACATGGCAGAGGAATGGAAGAGGATGAAACTGGAAACAGAAGAGGTGTGAAAATCAGAGAGAAGTTGTCTTGTTTGCCGCAGGAAGCAGAGCTCCTGTGGCGCCGGGCTTTGGTCTGAGTATGCTGGTGGTGGTGGTGGTGGTGTGTGTGTGTGTGTGTGTGGGAAGGATGAATAAAGAGAATGTAAAGGGTCAGAGATGTTTAGACATAAATATCTGGATAAAAAACAAGAAATAGACATGTCCAGTTTTTGAGAGAGAGAGTGAGAGAGACACAAAACAACATTCTGTATTAAATACCGACTTTCACCGTCATACACTAACTCTCACTATCGCAAACAAAAACATATTCTCTGTCAGACATATCCATCATAAAAAAATCAGCAAACTAATTAAACATTAGCGCACACACCAATATTCGTCAACAAATACCAACAGACAAGGTTCAACATACAGATTATTCAACAACCAACCATTCATGTGAACATTCAGCACTAAGCAACACCTGTATTTACCTTGAAACACCAATATTCTCTATCAAAGGCTAACTATTTTCCCCCAAATAACTATACTTCTTTAAAATAAAAAAAAGAAACATTCACCAACAAACACCAACATTAACTATTAAACACTATTAACCATTGAAAAACATTTACTATCAAGCACCACTGTTTATCATAAAACCTCAACATTCACCAATAATAAACCCATCCACATTCAAACACTGAATACCAATGACCATCAGACCCTGGCAATAACCATCAAACACCAATAATAACCATCCAACACTAACGTTCACCACTGAAGACCAAACATCTACAAACAAACACCAAGAATCGCCATTCAACACCAACATATACCACTGAAGACCAAAAGATCACCAACAAACACCAAGATTCACTGGTAAACTCCAACAGATACCAGTGAAGACCAAAACATCAACAACAACACCAACAGATACCACTGAAGACCAAAAGATCAACAACAAACACCAAGAATCACCATTAAACACCAACACATACCACTGAAGACCAAAACATCACCAGCAAACACCAAGAATCACCATTAAACAACACTATATATACACCACTGAAGACCAAAACATCACCAACTAACACCAAGAATCACCATTAAACACCAACATATACCACTGAAGACCAACACTCACCGATACACATACCAAAAATAACCATCAGACACCGAAAAACACCATCAGACCACACTAACATTCACTATCAAACACCAACTTCCTCAAACACCAACACACTCCAAAACACCAACATTATCCATCAAACCAATTAAATCAACATTCACTACACGTCTCATGTTGTCATAAAGCTTAGCTCATTCAAATATTTAATAATCCAGAGTAATCAGTATCAATAATTTTTTTAATAAATTATTTTAGAAACATTTAAACAAACACACACACACACCAGTGCACCACACCACCAGTGTTTAATAGAGAATGTTGGCTCGGTGTGTTCCAGGTTTAAAATAGCAGCGAGACGGAATCCGTTTATCCGAAATTGGCATCATTATGATGCGGTTCACTAAACGAGCCGGAGCCATCAGGGACAACACAGGGATCGATAGAGGAAGCGTCTCAAATTAACCTCATCTAGAATCATCAGGCTGATTCTCACACTCCCTCTTTTTACCCCTTTCCCTCTATCCCTCACTCTCTCCGTAAAACGCTGACACAGACCGGAACCTGACCTGTCTATCAATTACTGCATCTGCCTGTCAACTCACATCTGTCTGACAGAGATGGACAGAGAGAGAGACTCGCAGAGAGCGGAAACAGAGATACAGAGACAGAGAGAGCGAGATAGAGGCAAGAGAAGAGAAAAGACAAGACATGACTACACAACAAGTGCAACTTGTTAGGGTTGATTGTGTGTTTATCTCGTAGTCGTTTGACATGCATATATATATATATATATATATATATATATATATATATATATATATATATATATATACACACACACATATACAGTGGGGGAAATACGTATTGATCGCATCAACATTTTCTTTCAGTGAATATATTTCCAGTGAGGTCATTCACATGAAATTTTCACCAGACATCAGTATTAACTCAAGAAATCTGGAAATATAAAGAATTCACAACATTAAAGTCCATAAATGAAGTTGTGTGTAATAAAGTGGAATGGTGGAAACTTTCCACACTCGCATTTTTAATAGTCTGTCACAACGTGGGGGTTCACAACGAATTCGGCGATAGGATACGCAAGTGAATGCGACGTTAATGGTCAAAAACTGGAACTGACGTTAGCCTAGCATACTTCGTGGGTGTGCAAATATCACCAGTTAACTGACGTTCTTAAGAACAAACCAAGCCATGGTACGATGCCTTCTATACTAAGCTAAGGTCAGCTACTATTTAGGTGTCTAGTTACTGACTGTCTGTCTGGAAAAAAGCTCGTATGTTCTGCTGTTCTTTTCTACACTTGGCTGCTGTCTCCATTTCTTACAGACTGAGCAGCTTAAATATATCAACGAACTTGCGTTGAGTATGGGCGCAACCAATTGTACAATTGGAGGAGGGGGGGGGCATACTGGTTTTCCTTAACAAACGGAAATATAGTAAAAATGAATAGACGTAAATAAATAGAATAGATGAAGAAAAGACCGATCCGTTGGCAGGGTTCATTAAAGGGGGACAAATATTTTCACCCATGGACAGGTTGGTATTTCCTCAACATTGTGGGGGACACGACACCCCCCCCCCCCCAAAAAAAAAGAATGCGTGGTTACGCCCATGGTTTGAACCATTAAAACAGCCAGATCTCACACAGTGTTCATATTCACCTAAAGTTCCTTAATAAACTCTGTCAAGTCTTATTTAAAAAAAAAAAAAATCTTATTAAAGCTTGGGCATCTGAAAAACTCCTAGGTCTTTTAATTAGCTGTAATTACGCCGTTGTTCAGACGAGGAAATAAATCGAGATCCAGCGTGCTCGGTGATAAGCCGGCTTGAGCTAGCACGCACTGTTCAGGCTAATGTTCTCGCTTTAGTCCCACTGAGCAATCTTTAATGCTTGTGCTCATTACAGATACGACTCGCTCGGATCCAGACAGCCAAAAAACGCTAAAAAAGAAAAAAAAAAAAAAAAGTATGGAGACGTCGAAGGAGAAATAAGAGATGGTGGTGGTGAGAGCGGTGGGTGGTTAAGGGGTGACCGGCTGGGGGATAAGAAAAGGTCAGAGGTCAAGATTAGCGGTGTTTAAATTAAGATTGGTGCTAATTAAAACCGGAGTTCAGCTTAATCATCCTCGCACGACTGAAAGTGCTCATGAAAAGAAGAAAGAAAAGAAATTCAAAATAAGAAGACGTCAAGGAGCAGGCCGACCGACGAAGACATGAACGGAGAGCAGCCGAGTGAGAGGCAGAATCTTCTCAGATCCCTCAACCTTCCGCCTCTTTTTATTTATTTAATTTTTTATCGTTTTTAGCTCGCGTGATCGCTTTTAAAAATACATTTTTAAAAATAAATCTGTTAACGAGACTGCCAGACAGACAGAAGGAAGCGAGAATGTGAAACGTGCGAAGAGACAGCCGAGCGATTCCAGCGAGCACACACACCAGCGAGCACACACACCAGCGAGCACACACACCAGCTCGCCTTTAAATGTCATCTTTACCAAGTGATGAACGTCTCCACCTTCATTTGATTGCATCTGATTCATCTCCCCCCTCATCCTCTCTCTCTCTCTCTCTCTCTCGCGCGCGCGCGCGCCTCCCAGCTCTGCGCCCCCCGAACGAATAAATAAACCCGTCTCTCGAAGGTTAGCGCTCGGAAACAGGACGCTCATATTAGGGACTTATTAGAGATACGAATGCGAGATGAAGAGCTCATATCGGATGATTAGTGAAGTGCAGAAGTGTGCTCCGGTTAGAACGAGTGCGAATTCAATTAATCTGCCTCTCCCTGATGAGCCTCTCCCTCAACTCCTGAGGGGAATGACTGATTATGACTTGCGCCTAGCTGAGTCACGGAGACTCTGTTATAGACAGCGTGCATGTTGTTTTATTGGTTTTGTTGGGTTTGATAGATCCAACTAGACAAAATCCCCAAACACCACACTGATGCTCTGATGAGTTTCCGAATCTTCCGTCATTCACGAGAATTAATCTTAGAATAATTACAGTAACGGTTCTAAATAATCAAAATAACTAAAAACGGATCTGTTCTGCAAACTGCTGTGGTATAAGAGGAATAAAACACTTTCAGATGTGGCATTTTAGGAGAATATTTAACGTCGAGAACGCTAACACCACCCCACTGTTGATTATTTTCCTATAACAGCGTGACACCGAGTGTTTTATTCCTTACTTACAGCACGTATTATCGGTGCCCCGTTTGAGAAACAGCACGTACTGTCCGATCCCGTCCGATCCTCCTACACGGTAAAACCGGGTAGTTCATTTAACTCAAAAAACATTTTTTAAAGTTGATTAATCAATTTCTTTAAGCCAGATACACTTAAATATAACAAAAAATCAACTCAAGCTTCGTAATTTAAAATGAATTTTTATTATGTTTAAGTGTATACCTACTTACAGTCGGAAAACTAAATCAAACTCGCGTGTAGAAATGGTAGCTGAGTCGTTAAAGACTCTGGGTTACTGATCAGAAGGTCAGGAGTTCAAGCCCCAGTACTGCCAAGCTACCACTGTTGGGCCCTTGAGCAAGACCCTTAACCCTCAACTGCTCGGGTGTATAAATGAGATAAATGTAAGTCGCTCTGCATAAGGGCGTCTGCCGAATGCCGTAAACGCGTTCGAATAGCCAAAGACACGTTTACGACCCATGCGTGCTGATACGATTTCGGCAAGGTGCTGATACGCCAACTTCGGCGAGGTGGTTTTTATAACGTCGGGGCGGGACACTTCAGATTCTCAAGAGCATTTTGGTCGGACAGAAAATCCGATGAGACGCCGAAGTGCAGAACGATGTCATCAAAATGGTCGATCCGTATCGGCGGTAGAGAGAGACTGTAAATTCTCTCCTACACGCGAATCGTGTCGTCGTTTTGGCGCGCAATAGCTTATAGACGAGCGTAAGGCGGACGTTTTTTCGTACAAAAAGCCACAGGACTCCCGTCTTGATTTCATGAGGGCTTTAAATTCTGAACACACCAAAAGCTGATTGAAGTCGGTGATAATTGGTAAAGATAATTGGCCGACCCGTTCTCCGCGTTAGCCAGAACTAGCGCAAACTTCAGACAACAAAATGTTCCTTGTAGTCAATCCATTTGGGGTACAAACGGAGTTTCTTTTTTTTTTTCCCCTTTGTGTAGAAATTTTTGGCAAAATGATGAGAAAGGATGAAATGACAGTTATTGGTAGAGCACCCAGGCTTTTGGACCCAAATGAATGTGGGTCCAGATATTCAGCTCTGAATATCTCCCTATTTATTTGGCTGATGCAGATTGTGTGTGTATATGTGTGTGTGTGTGTGTGTGTGTGTGTGTGAAGACAGATGGAACCTCACGTCAGCTCAGTGTGATGGTGGGACGGATGAAGACTTAACGCCAAATCCATCTCAATGAGGGAAACAATAGAGGCTCTGTGTGATGGATCTGATTTCTGGCTTTCTCTTGAACTCGCCCACACACACACACACACACACACACACACACAATCTCATTTTTCACTGATGGCTTTGACTTCCACTTTATTTCACGCTCGTTTATCATAGCATATTTGCTGTATATCGAAGTGCATAGTATACGACATTATACCAGGGCCGAGGTAAATAGTCATTTCTGATTGGCTGACAGGTGTGCATCCATCCCTTACATCAAACTAGAGTCTTATAACGCTAGCCCATGGAGTCGGTGGACTAGAACGTTAGCTGAATAACATAATAAAACTTATATTTAATAAAACGGAACTAATAACTAATTACATATTCAAAACCTCAGTTTGGAAGCGAGACACAAACGACCGCACCAAAATGTCCCAAAATGATCAAAGTAGCGCAGTCTGTGCTTCGTGGTGTGCTTTGTCTCAGCCTCGTTCATTATTTTCCGATCTCATGACACAACTTTACCCTACAGTATACATCGTTTATACAACGGCCACGGAAAATACTCGTTACTGGCGTGCATCGATTCGCAAAAATCAATACAGTGATAAATAAGATTCAGGCCAAAAGGTGATCACAGACTCACGCCAATCCTCGACGTAGCCTGGTGTGTCGGATTCAAGGATGACGACAAAGATTCTTTGAGTAGGACTCCGAAGATAGTCGTTTCTATGGAAACCCACACACCAGCATGACATCTTTTAGCTATCAAACCAACACTACGCTATTTATAATGTGGTCATTACATCCATCCATCCAGGGTCACGGGGACCCTGTAGCTTATCCCAGGGAACTCGGGGCACGAGGCGGGGGACACCCTGGACGGGGTGCCAATCCATCGCAGGGCACAATCGCACACACACACACACACACATACACACTACTGACAATTTTCCAATCATGCCAATCAGCCTACAATGCAGGTCTTTGGACTGCGGAGGAAACCGATGTACTCGGAGGAAACCCCCTGAAGCACAGGGAGAACATGTAAACAACTCCTCGCACACAGGGCGGATGCACGATTGGAACTCCACACACACACACACACACACACACACACACACACACACACACAACCCTGGAGGTCTACGGTGTGGTCGTTTTATTTAACTACACCGTCCGATTCATTTTCAAGCAAGTTATACAGACCTCAGACGCAACCACAGACTCGAGCGCTATTCTGAGCGCCACAAGGGATATGTACGTGCAGGGCGGAGTCTACCAAAAACACACACGTGTCTTAATTATGTACGATTCTGACCTTGGTTATCAGCCAGTATTCTTGTGTAACATCGATTCGAGTGACAGAGGATCGGTGCTAACCTCTGAAAGCTTGATGTAACCACGATACATCATGCCGTTGGACAGTAAATACACTCGAGAATTGTGGAACGGCATTCAGGGGGATTATTAAATACGCATCATCTCTGTAGAGACCACGATTTTATTTATTTATTTATTTATTTATTTATTTATTTATTTTGGGTGCATTGATTTTTTTTTGCTTGCTTTTATGGTACATCATATTGCAAATGACATAAAAAAAAAAAACCCACAAACCCAATCCTTCAACCCCCGCCACCCCACACACACACACACACACACACAAACACACCCAAAACTGCTTTCTGGCAACCCCGGAGGCATGAGGTGCGTCTGTGTTATTTTAAGAAACTACAAAGAATGTGTTTGTTGACGACAATGTGTTTGCTGGTGCTGAAAAGACAAATATCATCTAGCGTGTGTGTGTGTGTGTGTGTGTGTGTGTGTGTGGTATGCCCATCCATACTTCCCTCACATCTCTGATCTCTGGCCTCTCCATACAAAAGTTCAGTGAAAGCACGAAGTGACGCATTTTTATGACACGTCTCACAGTGACAACACAAAGCGAACCTCGGATAAACACCGGGTGCACGTGTGTGCGATTGTGTTCTCTACACACGCTGATGACATCTTCACTCAGCGAGCGGACGGATGTTTGCGGACCTCTCTGTCGACGAGCGTAAGGCAGCAGGGTTACGGCAGCCGTTCTGAAGATATGACATGTTTTCTTATCGGCATGTCTAGCTTTTTCTTTTGTTGTTCTTTTCCTTTCCTCTTCCTCTTTGTCTTGCGTCAGGGTTCGACGATTTTAAGGTTTCCAGTCCGGTTTACGCATGTGACAAGATGATCACTTCTGAAAACTTAGGAAAACTTATGGCATCATACATATATATATATACATATATATATATATATATATATATATATATATATATATATATATATATATATATATATTCTCACCACATTTGCGACATTTTAATAAGTAAGGATTAAAAGACACCTTCCATGACCATATCGATGGTTACATGCTTAATTTAAAAAAAAAAAAAAAAAAAATTAAATTTACTTTATATGTACAGCACTCCTTTGAATTATTCACGGTTACTATAGAAACGATAATGTATCCGAACAAGCACGTTAAATATAAAGGTGTGTTTTGTATCTGCGCTACTCCCAGAGCTGCTGTTATAGCAAAGGAATCGACATCTTCTAACCAATCAGAATCCAGAATTGAACAGAAGTTGAATTCTGGATTCTGATTGGTTAGAAGGTGTTGATTCCTTTGCTATAACAGCAGCTAAGTTGAATTCTGGATTCTGATTGGTTAGAAGGTGTTGATTCCTTTGCTATAACAGCAGCTAAGTTGAATTCTGGATTCTGATTGGTTAGAAGGTGTTGATTCCTTTGCTATAACAGCAGCTAAGTTGAATTCTGGATTCTGATTGGTTAGAAGGTGTTGATTCCTTTGCTATAACAGCAGCTAAGTTGAATTCTGGATTCTGATTGGTTAGAAGGTGTTGATTCCTTTGTTATAACAGCAGCTCCGAGAACTGGATGTGAAGACGGGGAACTTTACGACTCGAGGTGCGCTATCTTATTTTCTGACGTCGAGTCGATTCAGGAACGTTTAAACAAACAGGCTTTATATATGTTTTGCGTTTTTTCCTTTTTAAAAATAACGATTTTAATAACAGTGCGAACAACAAAACATTGTTTTTTTATTTAGCTAACTGTGTAAACTTCATAATCTTCCAATGTGTTAATAGAGTCAGAGAACTTGCTCTGTTCTTCCTCAATCTCTCAATCCCCCCCCCTTCTATCTACACTCAGAATTATTGGCACCCTTGGTACACATGGGTAAAAAAAAAATAGTGCAGTGATTCGACGGATTCTTGCACTGAATTAACTCGCACTAAAAGACTGCACCCTCCAGGGTCCTTGGTCCTCTTCCCTGGACTCTCATCTTCACCAGGATTCATTCAGGGTGCTGAAGTGGCCATGTCAAAAACTGGATTATTTATTTATTTAGTCATTAAACCAGCACCACTGTCTTGCTGGAAGATCCAACCGTGACCCAACTGCAGCTTTCATATCAGCTGGAAGAAATCTGCATTTGGTGCATTGATAAGTTGATGCCGTGACTGTATGTAGAATGTAAAAGGAGGAGGCCCAGGTGTAAATGGTCGCAGGTTTGAGCCTGTTAAATCACTTGAGTTACCTTTGTACTTTGGATATTCCGGCTTTATGCAAGCTTGTGTACCTTGTTGATTTCTTAGCTCTGGGCCAGACTGTGAACTCTGGATCCTAGCTTGGTCATTTTATGTATATTTATGTTCTGTTCTTGTGATATATTTGAATAATCACCGTAATTATCTATTATAATATCCCATCTCTGAATATCAGACAGTAAAGCTACCTGGACACTCAAGAATGCCTCTTCCTGTTGGGAATCATGAATATTTCTCCTGCGTTTTTATTTATTTTATTGTTTTAACACTTAGATTAATGGAAGATATTGTATTTTTTGTCTCTTTCTTTGTTCAGGATCGGGAAGCTAGTACTTAAATTTTATTTATTTATTTTTTTTTAAATTGTAATCTGTTTTCTTGATCATTTTGCCGTTACTCACCCCGATGCTATTTCTCCGGCAGCAAGCTGAGCTTCCGTTTTGTATTTCAACACATGAGCACGAAAACTATAAATCCACGTCTAGTCTTTTTGATTTATGCAACCGCCCTCACTTCCCACGGGCGCAAAACAAAATGGTCGCAATTTTTTTTTGCTTTTTTTTTACACAATTTAGCATATGAATCATTTTTCTGCATAAACCAGACTCATACCACCGTGTGTATATCTCCTGTCTCTCTCTTTTTTTTTCTTTCCTCCCCCTGCCTTTGAATTCGAATGAGATTCAAAGCCGAATCAGCATCAGCATCGACGTCAGCTTGTAAACTGATCATGTTTTCACCGTATCCTGTGAACTGATTTAAAATGTGTGCCCCAGCCGGTCACAAATGAGTATTTTGCATAAGGTCTATATATAAAATGATGCTTACACGAACTCTGTAACATGACCGTGTTTGACATGATTCGCTAGACAACGTAATATATAAATAAATAAATAAATAAATGCGTGCCGACTGAGTGAAAGTGAGAAAGCTGTACATTCGCATCAAGAACACGCGAATATCTTAACGCGTAACATTATTTCCCCCCAAACACTAGGAATACGAAATATAAAAATGCGGTTTGGAGTTTGTTTTAAATACTTTAAACCCTTATCGTAGAATTTCAGGACATACTATACAGTATAGTGTTCAGGGAATGTTTTGACATGTGACCTGAAACTTTGGAACAGTGTATTATGACATTTCTGTCTCAGGAGGTAATAAAAATAATAAAAAAAACATATATATAGCTATCAATATATATATATATATATATAATTATAATTAGATATAAAGATATTTCCAGACATTCACGGGTTCCGTCTCGGCTTCAACACATGACATGTGCGATCTTAACCTAAAACGTTTTTTCTCGCTGCATATTTTTCCCTTTCCCTCTCTGCGCTAATCAAACATTGACACCGAATGCAATAAAATGAAACATCACGCAGGTTGCTAATTAGGATGGAAAGCTATAGGAGAATGTTTTCATGTTCACACTTAAATTACACATCGTGCGCTGTCAGAGTCAAACCGTGCTGTGTGTGTACGTGTGTGTGTCAGAAAAAGAGTAGATATGGAGCTAATTGAGAATTAAAGCATGCCAGGAACCGTGTACACCTGTAGTACAGGTCACGTGATATGACGAGGAGATCTAGATAAATAGATTGTTGAAAAAAATGGCGAAAAATCAAGCAAAAAATTGTTTCTTCAGTGTATCTAAGATTCAATTTAGCATGTTACTAACAGCCTCTACGGACAACATTCAACGTAGGGCCGGTCACGAAATCCCATCACGAGTCGTCATTGGAGATGCATTCAGGAATATAAATAAATAAATAAATAAATAAATAAATCGCTGAGATAACCTGAGACGGATGCTAATACGACAAGTAGTCTGTGATCAAGCTCCTAACTGGTGCCACCTGTATGGACATGTTTGGATGGACAGAAGCCTGTTTGAAATATTCCCGAGCTTTCCTTCATAAAGAACGACTCATAGACAAATCAGGAATTGACGTTATTATACGTCTGTCTATCTTTAATTAGATCAATTTCTCCTAAAACGTCACCTGTTCTTTTGTAAGTCTGGTAACAGGACTGAAGCGAGTTTAATCTCCATGACATTTCCATCCCGGGCCGTGTTAACGGACAGCAGATAAGAACAGATTTGGTGAATTTCTTCTTTTCTGTCTCGCTCTCTGCGCAGCTCCTGAAGGACTTTCCATTAGACGTCGAGGTGAAATTTTAATTAAAGCTTCATGAGTCACGTCAATCAAGACGTGAAAGGAGCTTTTGTGCGTATCCAGCTTGCCCCCCCAGAAAAAAAAAAGTCAGCTTGCGTCCGTAGTGAAATCAATCGACACGGACTCGATATAAAAAGAAAAGTTAAGGAAGCCATACACGCTGCGCGCCAAGGACTTGGGATCCAGAGGTTTTGTAGCAGACAGTCGGCTCTGAAGCTGTGGGAGCTAACGAGGGCTGGATTTCATCATTTATCAAACACTGATGTAATTGCATCAGGAATAAGTTTGCCAGTTAAAAGTTTCTTTTATTTATTTATTTTTTTTATATTTGATCATTTCTTTTATATTAGACAGATTCAACTATGTTCAAGATTTTTTCACCTGATAGGACATTGTTTTTCTCTCACTTCTAGCGGAACAATCTATAACATTTCTATCACCTTCGTGATGAACACGTACCACGTTACAACCATCACAAAGAGATCTTCAGTCGCACTGTAGCCAAGTTTGGACCTCTTTTTCTGGGCTTCCATCCATCATTCACAAAGCCCCCAGGTTTATTCAATCAATCAAATATTTTGGAGAACCGAGCAAGTGCATTAGCCCGATCGCCACGGCTGACCTCTGTGCCCTCTGCTGGTCTTGCACTCTCACCTCACCCTCGCTGTAAACAAATGCTCTCGGAGCATCGCTCAGCAGTAGCTACCGATAGTGCTAGTCTAAACTGTTATAACATGTATAGTTACACAGAGCCAAAATAACACATAGCGTGTAGCACTGTTCTAAACATACTGGCATCCATACATGTTCCATACCGCTTATTCTACACAGGGTTGCGGGGAGCCTGGAGGATATCTCAGGGAACTCGGGGGACAAGGTGGGGGACGCCCTGTCCCAGGGAACTCGGGGGACAAGGTGGGGGACACCCTATCCCAGGGAACTCGGGGGACACGCTATCCCAGGGAACTCGGGGGACAAGGTGGGGGACACCCTATCCCAGGGAACTCAGGGGACAAGGTAGGGGACACGCTATCCCAAGAAACTAGGGGGACAAGGTGGGGGACACCCTATCCCAGGGAACAAGGTGAGGGACACCCCATCCCAGAGAACTCGGGGGACAAGGTAGTGGACACCCTATCCCAGGGAACTTGGGGGGCAAGGTAGGGGACACCCTATCCCAGGGAACTCGGGGGACAAGGTAGGGGACACCCTATCCCAGGGAACTCGGGGGACAAGGTGGGGGACACCTTATCCCAGGGAACTCGGGGGACACCCTATCCCAGGGAACTCGGGGGACAAGGTGGGGGATACCCTATCCCAGGGAACTCAGGTTACAAGGTTGGGGAAACCCTATCCCAGGGAACTCGGGGGACAAGGTGGGGGATACCCTATCCCAGGGAACTCAGGTTACAAGGTTGGGGAAACCCTATCCCAGGGAACTCGGGGGACAAGGTGGGGGACACCCTATCCCAGGGAACTCGGGGGACAAGGTGGGGGACACCCTGCCAACTCATCGCAGGGCACAATCACACACACATTCACACACTACGGACAATTTTGAAATGCCAATCAGCCTACAACACATGTCTTTGGACTGGTGGAGGTACCAGAGTACCCAGAGGAAAAGTATGAGGAGAGCATGCAAGCTCAGTGCACACAGGGTGAAGACAGGAATCGAACCCCCAACCCTGGAGGTGCAGGGTACATGGTAACCACTAAGCCATGATGCAACAAAAAGTGTGCTCTTTTGATCGTTTTACTCTATCCTAAACTCCAGGTTGTGTAGGACAACCTCAATAAAAGAGTCTCTGCTTTGAAATTATTACCCGTGTGTAGGTCTTTACCTAAAAGTTCAACTTTACAATTTATTATGAAGAGGATACGCATTTTAAAGTGTGCGTGAATAAAACTGCACTAACGAGACACGCGGCTCGTTCAGCCACAAAACGCCGGAAATGTGTTTCTATAAACATGAATTCGATGAATAAAACTACAACATACTGGTCCTAATGTGGATCATTTTTCACCGTTGAATATGTATTTATTTTATTTTACTTATTTTAGAAAAATCTGAATAGAAACAATGTTATTAGCGGTCATTTTATTATTATTTAATTATTATTCATTTCTTCACGTGAGAACCTGGAACATGACTACAGCTGTGACAATAAAGCAGCATGGTGATGAGAGTCAAATCATCACACAGTGTGCAGAAGAGGAAGATGGAGGCGACTGTTCGTTTACTGTGTGTGTGTGTGTGTGTGCGTGTGCGTGTGTGTGTGTTTAAATTATAAAATGTTCTAGATGTTTAGATTACTCCCTTCCATGAGATGACAGTTCAATTCCTGAAGCTGTTCACATAGGAAAGATGATAGATAAACACACACACACACACACACACACACACACACACACACACAGAAGAATACATGGTGATGTGTGAATATATGACAGGGACAGAAAGATAAAGACAGGATGAAATAAAGACAGAAAGGGGGAATCAAAATGATACAAAAAGAGAGATGGAAAGAGAATAAGAAAAAGAGAGTGAGGGAAAATAGGCGAGAATGGAGAGGAAGTGGAGTGAGGTAAAGAGAAAGAGAGGCAGATTGAGAGATGGACATGGTAAGGATAACGAATAAGTAAGAGAGAAAAACATCGACAGAATGATTGAGGGGGATAAAGAAAGAAAGACAGAGTGAGAAAGAAAATAGAAAGAGAGTGATGTAAAACATAAAGTATAAATTAGAAACGAAAAGAGAGAAAGAGAGCGAGACGGGAGGAAATAAAGATAAATAAACAGAGAGAGGACGAGGGGGAGATATAGAAATGAGACTGAGAAAAATTGAGGGGAGAAAGACAAAAAGAACGAAAATTGTGATGGAAAAATGAAGGAGAAGATAGAGGGAGAATAAAATGAGAAACAAAGTGAAAGATTGAGAGAGAGAGAGAGAGAGAGAGAGATAAAGAGGATTAGTGGGAATTAGGAAGGAAGCATGAAAAAAAGAGATAAATACGGAAAAAATGAAAGGCGTCGAAAAATAAAGATGGAGGGAGATAGATAGAAAGAAAGTGAACGAGAGCGAATGAGTGAGCAAAAGAAATAAACGAAGGGGAAAGAAAGACAAGATGAGGGTTAGAGAGAGGGAGGGAGAAAGGGAAACGGTAATAGAGAAAGAAAAGGTGACGTGAACATGTGTTCAAGAAAGAAAGCAAGAAAGAACGAAAGAACAACAGAAAGAAAGAAAGAAGGATGTGTTAGAGGAAGGGAGGTGTTAGACAGACAGTAGGAGGGAATAAGAGGTAGAGTGCAATAACAAATCGAAGCGAAAAATGAAGCGAGAAATTAAGACAGAGAAAGAAGAAAAGAGAAGCAAACAGAGAGAGAAAGAAAGAAGGAGAGAGAAGAAGGAAAGAGAGATGGATGAAAGGCGAATGATCTCTAATTAAACCCCAGAGGTGTGTTTGTTCTCCGAGGAACGGGCCTCTAATAGTAATTAAAGAATCCTCAAGTTCATCTATTGAGCACTGATTAGGTGCTAATGAAAGGAGAGAGAGAGAGAGAGAGAGAGAGAGAGAGAGGGATTGTGGGAAATGTGGCACCGTCCTTCTCTAAATCAGTATTACAGTTCATTAGAGTTCACACAGAGAGATTAGAGCCTCTTCCATTAGAGACATGTCCTCACCCCTCTCAGCGCTCTCTCTCTCTCTCACTCTCTCTCTCTCTCTCTCTCTCTCTCAGTGTGTGTGTGTCTCGCATCCCAGGGCAAAATTACACAGAAAAGAACAGATTTCCAAACAGAGAGCGTGAGCTTTTCTCAGAAATCCTCTCAAGGAGTTATAATCCTCTCCCGTTAGCAAACTAGCTAGCATTAGCAGTAATTACAAAGCTTATGAATATCATTTACAAAAAAAAAAAAACTTCTGCCGAGATTTAGCTAGCTAGCTGACTAGCGTAAGCGACGAATATCACGAATTAAAAATCCTGTGCCGTTACGCTAGTCACTGTTAGCTTACGTTAGTGAGCTGACTAGCATTATAAACAAGATTAGGATTTCTCATGGATATGACTTAGAAATCTAAAAAATCATTTTAGCCAGCTAGCTAATGAACCCGAACATTTACGAAGGAGAGAGAGAGAGAGAGAAAGAGAGAGAGAGAGAAATGCACCAACAATCCTGTCTAGCTACATAGCCAACTAGCTAACTAGCATTAATAATGAATATTTAGCTCATATCAAATAACTGACTATCGTTAGCAGTGAACATTATGAACATTTTATGGACATGACTTAAAATCCTTTTATAAATCCTGTCAAATAGCACATGTTAGTTAGTCATTAGTCAGCAATCCTGTCAAGCTAACTCATGCTATTCAGCTAATTAGCATTAACCGAAAATTATGTGAAGTTAGCTCGTTATAGCTAGCCAGCTAGCATTAGCGGTGTAGATTATGAACATTTATGTAATATGATAGCTATATATAGTCTTCGTCTGCCAAATTAGCTCACGATAGTTAGCTGATCGGCATTAGCAGTGAACATTTATGAGTACGATTAAGAATCCTCTCAGAAATTTTGTCAAGTCATGTTAGCTAGCCAGCTAGCAGTAGCAGTGTTTAAAAAAAGTATAAAGATTTGTGAATATTAGGCAAAAACCTTCACCATCTCACGTTGGTTAGCTGAGCAGCATTAGCAGTGAACATTCTGAAGATGGAGTATGTGAATATAATTTATCAGAGAAGTCTGTCTCGTTGGCGCTAGCTAGCAGACTAGCATTAGCAGTGAACATTTATGAGTACGATTAAGAATCCTCTCAGAAATTGTCAAGTCATGTTAGCTAGCCAGCTAGCAGTAGCAGTGTCCAAAAAGATTGTGGACATTTATGAAAAAATTCCTGTCAAGTCAGCGCGTGTTGGTTGGCTGACTAGCATTAATCCGGGGAAGAAAATAAACACCGATGGACGTTATTAGACATAAAAAAAATAGATTGTTTGTGTTGATGTAAATAAACTTCGATTAAACACTAAATCGTGTACTTTATCCTCACAGTCATCACTATTCACCTGCTTGTGATCAGCCTTAATGAGGCTACACGCACCCGAACCCATAACAGTTTACACATCTACCATTTCATCAAATTCCAGCAGGTTATTGAGCAAATGGACTCAAATGATACCTCGCATTTCTCAGTAAGCAGAGTCATGCTGTGTGAAGTTGGAAACCACAAATAAGAATGTTTATCGAAAGCGTTTCGGTTGGTTTGTTTGTTTATTTTTGCAATGCTAATCACATTTCTCTCCCTCAATGCTGTTCTTCACAATTTCCAAACAGTCACGCTATTCCGTTTGCAAATCACTGTGAGCATTCTCACCGCTTACAAGCAAAATCTATTTGTCAAGATGTGTGTGTTCATCTCCCGCTGCCAGAAGTTTGCACTCAAGCAAATCAGCCTTTGAAGAAAATTGTTTAGGCGGCTCTTTCATAAGGATGTGGCCCAGGTTAATTGGAAAAGGCTCCCTCCCGTTAGTACGTGGTTAAGCTAAATCTGAATATAAACTGACGTGATTGTGATACAGGAGACTTAATAGACACATTTTCTAAAGGTCCCTGCCTTAAAATCCTGTCAGAAAACCTCATGCTAGCTAGCTGGCTAATGTTAGCAATGTTAACTCGTGATTAATGACTGTAAATAAGCGAATGACTTAACATCCTGTCAGAAATTCTGTCGAGATTATTCATCCTAGGCTGCTCTGCTAGCTAATGTCAGGAGTATACATTTATGAATACATTCTGAATAAAAAAAAAAAAAAAAACGGTCTAGATGTAGCTAACTAGCTGACTAGCATTAATAAGATTGTAAATATTTATAAATATGTAGGCTATTAAAAACTCTGCCAAGTTAGCTCACGTTAGTTAGCTGACTAGCGCTAACAGGAACAGTAATACGCGTTCATAAACATCATTTAATAAACACGTTAAAAATCCCACCTAGCTTTTGCTAGCTCGTTAACTAGCATTGAAAAGCAGCGAAATTTTACGGACTTAAGAAAAGTCTCTGTGAATGAAACTGTTACATCACCGATGAAAAAAAAAAACGTTAGAAGACTTCAGAATCCATGAAAGAAAAAATAAATGAAAATCCGTGCCTGTGGAGATCGTAAGAGACATGATGTAATCTGCTTGATTTGGAGTGAGAAATGCTCTCTGCCTCTCATGACCTAAACTTTTTTTTTTTTTTTCCTTCTGCAGTTCATTAACCTTCTTCAAGTGGGATTAAGGAGAGAGAGAGAGATTCCAATGAATTACTGTAATATCCTTCTATCCGCGCTAATTACGGCCGTGAACCGGCGCTAACTCCTGGGATTCTCCGAGTCACCTAATGCGCCGGCAGAAATAATAGCTTCAAAATGTTCATATGAGACATTTTCTAATTAAATAATTGCAAAGAAATGGCTAACAGGCTCTTACAAAACACGAGCTATGAAGCAAGCATAAAATGCGAAGACACAGACGTGCTCAGATAAAGACTTAGCATCTTACAGCCAAAGTTAGCTTTAGCTATTGTCATGATGTTAACTTTTGTCATCAAACGTTAGCTAATGCCATGCTGTAAACATGACCAGCTCATGAGTTAGAATGGATTTTCAAAGAAAAAGGACTCAGTCACAAGTTGAACCAGCGTTTCGAGTCGCAAACGCTTTTAAAATTTCAGTCTGTTTAGATATTTACAGTGAGTCTTTAGCTAAAGCAAACTTTGCCTCCAGAGATATATGATGACAAAGGTAAACATCATGACAATTGCTAAAGCTAACTTTGGCTCTAAGATGCTAAGTGTTTATCTGTGTGTGATTAGCTAATACTAACTTTGGCTCTAAAATACTAACACTATTATTACTATTATAATAATAACTATTATTAATATTAGTAGTAGTGGTAGTACACATTGTAGAGACCTTCTTCATATACCGTAGACATATTGTGCTCCTGTACTGCGGGGTCATTTGTAGCCTGTGCTCAGATTTCTCCTGTTTACTGTTTTGTCAGTCGAACTGAATGCAGTTCATGATTATTATTACTATTGTTCCACCTTTGAAACATTTGAAGTGGGCTCAATTCGACTCGAGTTAACCCGAAGAGCATTACCAATGACTCAAACTCCATTACGGTGTTTATGAAAATGAGTATAGTCATGTGTTTCTGTCACAGCTGGAAAATGGAGGGAGAAATGGAAGGGTAAAAGGGCCATAACTCGTTTGACCCGTTTGATTGGATAATGGACTTCGGAGAAACGACGTGAAGCTCTGTGTGTGTGTGTGTGTGTATGTGTGTGTGTGTGTGTGAGAGAGAGAGAGAGAGAGAGAGAGAGAGAGAGACAGACTGGTGTCCCTCCCTGAGTCTGTCAATCTTAAATCCTCCCTGAGTGATTTAGGTGATGAATCTCAATCAGAGAGAGAGAGAGGGGATGGGGGGCTGTTGAACACTCATCCAGAGGAAGGTGATGGATTGCACATGGCCTTGATGTGGGATTACTGAAAGAGAGCTGAGAGAGAGAGAGAGAGAGAGAGAGAGAGAGAGAGAGAGAGAGATGCAAAGCGCAATACGAATCAAAAACTTTAGTTCCAGCTGCTCTTACCTGGATTGAGTGAAGCAGATGGTGGGTGAAGGATAAACATGAAAAAGAAAAAAAAAAGACTCAATTAATATTTACTCATAATCATACTGTTACAATCAGGAAATTATATTTTCATAAACACCAACAAAAACACCATGTTTTGATGTAGAGGTTTGAGAGAAGTCGCTAGAAGGTCCTTCCTAATTCACATTTATTAGTGTTTCTTAACAAACATACAGTAGGAACGTGATTGTAGCTATGTGGGTTTTCCTGGTGTTTGATCATATGAAATGGTGTTTGATGAGGAATGTTAGTGTTTGATCATATGAAATGGTGTTTGATGGGAATGTTAGTGTTTGATCATATGAAATGGTGTTTGATGGGAATGTTAGTGTTTGATCATATGAAATGGTGTTTGATGGGAATGTTAGTGTTTGATCATATGAAATGGTGTTTGATGTCGAATGTTAGTGTTTGATCATATGAAATGGTGTTTGATGGGGAATGTTAGTGTTTGATCATATGAAATGGTGTTTGATGGGAATGTTAGTGTTGGATCATATGAAATGGTGTTTGATGGGAATGTTAGTGTTTGATCATATGAAATGGTGTTTGATGGTGAATGTTAGTGTTTGTTCATATGAAATGGTGTTTGATGGCGAATGTTAGTGTTTGATCATATGAAATGGTGTTTGATGGTGAATGTTAGTGTTTGATCATATGAAATGGGGTTTGATGGTGAATGTTAGCGTTTGTTCATATGAAATGGTGTTTGATGGTGAATGTTAGTGTTTGATCATATGAAATGGTGTTTGATGGGGAATGTTAGTGTTTGATCATATGAAATGGTGTTTGATGGCGAATGTTAGCGTTTGTTCATATGAAATGGTGTTTGATGGCGAATGTTAGTGTTTGATGGTATGGTATTTAATAGAGTATTGGGTGTGTTTGGTAATGGCTGTAGGTGTTTATTGGAGAGCGATGATGCTTAACAGCACATTGAATGTGTTTGGTAGTGAATGTCGGTGTTTGGCAGCAAATCTTGAGTCAACAGTTTAATCACAACACACAAATGACACGGATAACTGAAAACCTTCATCTGTTTGTTGGAAATGAAAAGATTCCTCGTTCAAGCTGAACAGAAACATCACCGAGATGTTGGGTGAAAATCACGAACACTGTTATGTTGAAGAGAGTTTTAGTTTCACGCTTTGTTCTCTTGATAACGACCTCTTTAATACCTCTCATCTGTCAAAACCGTACGAGTTTCCAGCTGCAGCGCGCGCGCATCGTAAAAGTGAAGGCACACATTATGAATTATGAACAATGAAGTCATGCTGTGGTATTTTTTTAAATAGTAATATAACATTATACAGTCTGTAACCAAAGTGTCTGTCTGAGTGGTGTTTTTTTATTTTCCATGCATTAATTATATCACGTACTCGTATTTTTTTTAGCATTTAGCATTTAGCTTATTATATGACCTAGTCTATATGGTACATAGTAACACAAATAGGTTCATATGCATAATTTGTATATTTATACATAATAATAATAATAATAATAATAATAATAATAATTAATATTGCAAGAAAAAGGTCCAGGAATATTGCACATGAGCACAAAAGGGAATGTTAATAAGTTAGATAATAAATATTTATGAGCAGTTCTCTTTTAAAAAATATCTTTTTTTTTCACGGGATGAAAAAAATAGATAAAATAAAGAAAACCCCCCCAACTCTCAAAGTTTTCCTACCTCCCAATGATGTGTAAGTACAGAACATAACGGTTCTCCAGCGAGTCCTATACAAACGCTATTATTTTTGTGTAGCACCATTAATTATGAATGTAATGCTAGCGACGTGCTGACAAGCAGAACGGTTCAAACACAAATACACATCCATTACAATGGTGCCTAGTAATTACCGCCTTCACTGCTGCCTTATAAGTGTTATTAAGCCTGGCCTTGTGGGTTTATGGGTGTACGGTGTGGAGAGGAGCGACGAGTGTTACGTAACAAGCGCTTTATATTTAGCATTAATGTTTAATGCTATTGGATTTGCAACGGCTAATAAAAGGGTTGCTTCTTCCATTAGGCGTGTCCGGGGAGTAGCGGGATCACAGTGCGGCTCAATGTAAGTCATTACCTGTCTATGGAAAGTTGAATTATTAATGATGGTAAAGAACACACATACACACACACACACACACACACACAGAGTTTGAATCAACAAAAGGCTATGTGTCGACACTATGAACTCTTAACAGTCATTTCTCAGGCTCAAGCTGAAGCAAATGTTTTATTATTACCAATTAGACATTTTTTCTGTCATGAATAGACAGACTAAGCAGTGGAACCTTCTACCTGCCGTTCTTTATGGAAGGAGTCTCCAGTGTCAGCACTTCGTAGAAGCCCACTCTCTGCTCTGTGTTGCAAAATGAGTCATTTTTAAAAGTAAGTAAGAATGCACTACACCACAGAAACAAAAACCTAGCACTTGACAGTACAGTTGTACAATTTGAGTCACTGTGTGTGTGTGTGTGTGTGTGTGTGTGTGTGTGTGTGTAATTGCTTGGCACTCTTACTTCTCCTTTGAATTTTCAACTGTTCACATTTAACGTTTCATCTCGATGACTTTGCGAGATAGAAAAAGCTTCTCTTTCTCTGTCCACTTAATAAATTGGTGGTGTATCGCTTTTTGTGTGTGTGTGTGTGTGTGTGTGTGTGTGTGTGTGTGCTCTGAGGGAGGCTGATAAAAATAAAAGCAGGACTGCGATCAGCTTTGACCACAAGAGACAAAACTAATTAAATCTTCAACCATCCGCACTCCTCCTCTCCACTTATCCCTCGTTCAGAATGAATTCTCTCTCGCTCTCTCTCTCTCTCGCTCTCGCTCTATCCTTGTTTTTTCAAAAATTTTTTCCACTTACTTTTATTTCTTATTTTCCCCTCTCCATTTTTTCCTCTATCCGTCTTTCTTGTTTTATCCCTCTGTCGTTCATTTTCTTTCTCTGTGTCCCTCAGCCTCTCCCTTTCTTTTGCGTCATGAATTCCTCTTTCTCTCTAATCCATCTCCCATGCCCAGTCTTTGTATTTGTTTCCCTCTATCCATCTCTTTCTGCCGGTGTCTTTCATTTCCTCTCTCTCTCTCTCTCTCTCTCTCTCTCTCTCTCTCTCTCTCTCTCTCTTCCTGTGGTTGGATGTGGTGTGTAAAGCTTTAGATGTAGTTTTTGTGGTTGATGGTTTGGAGGAAAGGATGATGGCGGTTGATGGTTAATTGCTGTAAGCCTCATGGGTGTGTGTGTGTGTGTGTGTGTGTGTGTGTGTGTGTGTGTGTGTTGTACTTTGTAATTAAGATGAATAAAAGGATGTTGTTATTCATTGTTTTATGCAGAGATGAAGACTAAATGTTGCTTTTTCTCTTTTACCTTCCCTCCTCTTCTCTAACATTTTGGCCCAGTCTATCAGACGGAGAATATTGGGGTTTGATGGTGAATAATCAGGTTGGGTTTTGGTGGTAAATGTTGGGGTTTGGTGGTGAAAAATGGGGTTTGGTAGTGAATGTTGGGGTTTGATGATGAATAACTGGGTTTGGTAGTGTCTGATGGTGAATGTTGGGGTTTGGTGGTGAATGCTTAGGGTTTTGATGATGAAAAATGGGGTTTAGTGGTGAATGTTGGGGTTTGATGATGAATAACTGGGTTTGGTAGTGTCTGATGGTGTATGTTGGGGTTTGGTGGTGAATGCTTGGGGTTTTGATGATGAAAAATGGGGTTTAGTGGTGAATGTTGGGGTTTGATGATGAATAACTGGGTTTGGTAGTGTCTGATGGTGTATGTTGGGGTTTGGTGGTGAATGCTTGGGGTTTTGATGATGAAAAATGGGGTTTAGTGGTGAATGTTGGGGTTTGATGATGAATAACTGGGTTTGGTAGTGTCTGATGGTGAATGTTGGGGTTTGGTGGTAAATGCTTGGGGTTTTGATGATGAAAAATGGGGTTTAGTGGTGAATGTTGGGGTTTGATGATGAATAACTGGGTTTGGTAGTGTCTGATGGTGAATGTTGGGGTTTGGTGGTAAATGCTTGGGGTTTTGATGATGAAAAATGGGGTTTGGTAGTGACTGTTGGGGTTTGATGATGCATGACTGAGTTTGGTAGTGTCTGATGGTGAATGTTGGGGTTTGGTGGTAAATGCTTGGGGTTTTGATGATGAAAAATGGGGTTTGGTGGTGAATGTTGGGGTTTGATGATGCATGACTGGGTTTGGTAGTGTCTGATGGTGAATGTTGGGGTTTGGTGGTGAATGTTATTGTTTAGTAGTGAGTGTTTGGGTTTCTCATGGTTAATGTTGGGGTTTGATGCTCTTTGATGGTGAAGGTTAGGGTTTGATGCATTCTTGTCTTTGGAGTTTGATAGTGTTAAATTGAGAACGCTGGAGTGTTTAATGAAAACTGATGGAGTTTGATGGTGTTTTAATGGAGGATGATGGAGATTGTTAGATGTTAGTTTATTTGATGGTTTAATACAGAGTGTAGGAGTTTGATGGTGTTTAATACAGAGGGTAGGAGTTTGATGGTGTTGGCTGGAGGATGATGGAGTTTGACGGAGGATGACGGCGTTTGATTCAGATTGTTGGAGCTTGATGTGAGTGTTGGGCTGTTTATGGTGTTTAATGAAGAGTGTAGGAGTTTGATGGAGGATGATGGAGTTTGATGAAGTTTGATGGTGTTTGATGGAGTTTGATGGTGTTTGATGGTGTTTGATGGAGGTTGATGGTGTTTGATGGAGGATGATGGAGTTTGATGGAGGATGATGGAGTTTGATGGAGGATGATGGTGTTTGATGGTGTTTGATGGTGTCTGATGGAGGATGATGGCGTTTGATGGAGGATGATGGAGTTTGATAGAGGATGATGGTGTTTGATGTTGTTTGATGGAGGATGATGGAGTTTGATGGAGGATGATGGTGTCTGA
The DNA here is from genome assembly GCF_001660625.3 of Ictalurus punctatus. Lineage (NCBI taxonomy): Eukaryota > Metazoa > Chordata > Actinopteri > Siluriformes > Ictaluridae > Ictalurus > Ictalurus punctatus. The sequence goes on from NC_030430.2 coordinate 24,200,016, forward strand.
TGGAGGATGATGGCGTTTGATGGAGGATGATGGAGTTTGATAGAGGATGATGGTGTTTGATGTTGTTTGATGGAGGATGATGGAGTTTGATAGAGGATGATGGTGTTTGATGTTGTTTGATGGAGGATGATGGTGTTTGATGTTGTTTGATGGAGTTTGATGGAGGATGATGGCGTTTGATGTTGTTTGATGGAGGATGATGGCGTTTGATGGAGGATGATGGTGTTTGATGGAGGATGATGGAGTTTGATGGAGGATGATGGTGTTTGATGGAGGATGATGGAGTTTGATGGAGTATGATGGTGTTTGATGGTGTGTGATGGAGGATGATGGAGTTTGATGGAGGATGATGGTGTTTGATGGTGTTTGATGGTGTCTGATGGAGGATGATGGCGTTTGATGTTGTTTGATGGAGGATGATGGCGTTTGATGGAGGATGATGGCGTATGATGGCGTTTGATGGAGGATGATGGCGTTTGATGGAGGATGATGGAGTTTGATGGAGGATGATGGTGTTTGATGTTGTTTGATGGAGGATGATGGTGTTTGATGTTGTTTGATGGAGTTTGATGGAGGATGATGGCGTTTGATGTTGTTTGATGGAGGATGATGGCGTTTGATGGAGGATGATGGTGTTTGATGGAGGATGATGGAGTTTGATGGAGTATGATGGTGTTTGATGGTGTGTGATGGAGGATGATGGAGTTTGATGGAGGATGATGGTGTTTGATGGTGTTTGATGGTGTCTGATGGAGGATGATGGCGTTTGATGTTGTTTGATGGAGGATGATGGCGTTTGATGGAGGATGATGTTGTTTGATAGAGGATGATGGTGTTTGATGGAGGATGATGGTGTTTGATGTTGTTTGATGGAGGATGATGGCGTTTGATGGAGGATGATGGCGTTTGATGGAGGATGATGGCGTTTGATGGAGGATGATGGAGTTTGATGGAGTATGATGGTGTTTGATGGTGTGTGATGGAGGATGATGGAGTTTGATGGAGGATGATGGTGTTTGATGGAGGATGATGGAGTTTGATGGAGTATGATGGTGTTTGATGGTGTGTGATGGAGGATGATGGAGTTTGATGGAGGATGATGGCGTTTGATGGAGGATGATGGAGTTTGATGGAGGATGATGGTGTTTGATGTTGTTTGATGGAGGATGATGGCGTTTGATGGAGGATGATGGAGTTTGATGGAGGATGATGGCGTTTGATTCAGATTGTTAGAGCTTCATGTGAGTGTTGGGCTGTTCATGGTGTTTGACGGTGAATGTCGGTGTTTGGGAATGTTTTCGCGTTTCTCTTGCATCCGTCTCCTCTCAGCGTGACTCACTTCAGCTTTATTAAACCGAGACCAAATCATCTGAGCAAATTCACACTTCACATTCGAGCATCTCCGGACTCCACGCACTCTCTGTGCTTCTTTATGAAATGAAATTCTTTGCACTGAGCGGAACACCAGTCTGCTCGATTCACTGCTCGTCAACACTTTAATGACCTTGATGACTGAAAATCTCTATACACTGGCGCGAAATAAACTCTCTTTCAGACGAGCTGAACAGAGACACTTGATCGCAGGCAGACGTGAATACTGAACCAGGACGACAGCGGCCGACGTGAACGTGTTTTTTTCTGGTGGTTTGTGTAAGGACAAGATGTAATAAAGGAGATATGAAACATATTGCTCGGTGTAAACCATGGCCTACTCCCTATCCTCTGCAAATATATAAATGCATTATGGGTATTAGATATTCTCCAGGGTTCTCCTAAGTTGGACGCCAACATGCTGCAGTGCATTGTGGGATTTCGGGGAGTGATCGCCTAATGTTCTTCCTGATAGTGCACTTTATAGTGAATTTTGGACGCATGGCATTATTGCATTGAAAAAAATGGTTTGTAACAACAACAAAAAAAACAACAATATCAAAACTTATTTGTATTCTTACTGATATATTTCTTTAAACACACACGCACTTCAATATGAGAATCTCAGAGGCTCTGGAGAGCTCCAGCTGAGCGCTTTCACACTTGTGTGTCTTTAATTCCGATTCTAATTTAATTTCTCTCTCTCTCTCTGTCTTTGCCTCTCTGTCTCTTGTTAACCAATCACAGAAAGCAGCTCAGACAGCAGGGGAGATGATATCACGCTTTTATCTCTATAAAAAAAAAAAAAAAAACAAACGACCAAGAGCAGTAGATGCGAAATGCAGTGCGAGGATAGAAAATACAGACAATTTCTCTTCCCCAATGAGCTGCACTCAGTGTCACTAACAGAACAGAGCGCAAGCAACAGGCGACGAAGCAGGAAGCAACGTTTGAATTCTATGCTAATTACGTATGACAGTAACGCGACGAATCAAAACGAGTCCCCGGACCGACCCTAGGATGCACGTCGTCCGCCGTTTCCTCGGTTCCCCGTTCACGGCTTGGAACAAAGGAAGAGTAACCTACTGTACAGTGTAATAATGGTTTCTTCTTGCCTTTTCGGACATAAGCTCTCATTAAGAGACATTAAGAAGGAAAAAAATAAAGCTTGGAAGGAAGTAGCAGCGATGATTGGTTCCTCCGGTGAGTGTACAGTATGTCGCAGTTATCTTACCTAGCTTAGCATAAACGCATAACTTTTTAAACCAAGTTGGTGTGTATCAATCGTATGATCCGCTGTATCCTCCGGGATTCCTCGATTTCGCAATGAGTACAGCTAA